>NC_140256.1:17391757-17429257 GCF_949987555.1 Borostomias antarcticus | reverse complement strand
TGAAGGGGAAGAGGACATTTTCTTGACAGGGCCATGACTCACTTTTGTTGTCATAGCAACTTCCACATAACTCTCCAGCAGCACAATGACCCGCAAGCCATCAGCAGGGGGGGGACCGCTAATAAGCTGTCCACCACCAGTAGGGTGTTTGACCACGGGTGACCGTAGCTTACCTTACCTCATTACCTCTAGTCCAGGGGGGACTCTCTGAGTGTGTGTGTGTGTGTGTGTGTGTGTGTGTGTGCGTGTGGAGTGGGGCAGAGGGCTTGTGGAGGATCGGAAACACTGTCCTCACATTGATGAGCCATGAACTGAGGTTGAGAGTTTTCCCCTTGCTGTAACTTATTGAGTCTGCTACTGCTAGCCCACTCTACAGTATACACCCCTCCCCGGTCTCCGCCCCCACCTCATCTCTCTCAAGGGGAGCTCTCAGCGGGGGGGCCTGCTTCTGAGGGAACGGAACATTCTGAGAGGCTCTGTGCAAATAAATAGAATGAAGGCAAACTTAATCTTGTTCATTGTTTATTAAGGTTCCCCATTAGTCGACGTAGAACAGCACAACGACAGACTAGTCTTCCTGGGGTCCAAATTAAAATCAATACAAAACAATCATAGTAAAACAGGTTACAACTCAAACACAGAACCACAAAAAAAAACGTTGTTAAAGTGCAACAAGTAAAATAGTAGTTCTTTTCTTTTCGACACTGAACTCACTGCCTTCTCCACTGTGCTGCTCTCTAGCCCCGGGTGTTAAATCTGAGTGGCAGGGATCAAGAGAAATCCGCTCCACCTGCGCCATCACAACAGTCAGGGATTAAAGACCCACACCTCCAGAAGCTCTCCATCCACCACACACAGCCAGGACCACAGGACAGCTCAACAGGCTTGGCCTTAGGAGGCCACACACACACACACACACACACGCACACACACACACATATACACACACATATACACACACACAAATATACACACGCACACATATACACACACATATACACACACACACATATACACACACACACATATACACACACACACAAATATACACACACACACACACACATATACACACACATATACACACACACAAATATACACACACACACATATACACACACACACACATACACACACATACACACACACACACACACACACATATACACACACATATACACACACACAAATATACACACACACACATATACACACCCACACATATACACACACACAAACACATATACACACACATATACACACACACATATACACACACACACACGCACATTCTTGAAATGTAAATGGGAACGTTGTGAGCTCACACACTGGATTTGTGGTTCCTGAGTCTGGATTAATAAATGCAAGACTGGCGCAGAGTCTGTTAAAAGCCTTATGAATGTCGTTCAGCTGCACTCTGAATTCCTTCTGTCCATTTATCCTGAGATGTAGCATGAAACAGGGGCAAAGTCCAGAGCATGCTCAGCCATGCCTCAGACCAAGCTACTCATCAGTGAGCGAGGCAGCTCAACATCTCATCCTAAAGTTCAACATTCACAATCTTTGAGATCTCTAAATAAAGAGAAACTTGGTTCTGCAACTTATCAGCTTCTGGACTAGCCTACCTTCTACTGTATCAATCTCCTTATGGATGTGATGGATTGAGTTTGAGCTTTGTGATTCTCTTCTTAAATGATTTGCCACATGGACAATGACTGACCTAAAGCCAACGTTTTCATATCTGTCTAATCTAAGCTATATGTAAGCATGGTCACTGAAGCACCTCCACTAAATACAGTACATGTAGATCATTGAAGCCGGAGACCCAAAGTTGTGATCATCTTGGTGAGTATGAGTGTTCTGGCATTCCCTCTTCCACCTACCCCTCCTCCTCATCTACCTACTCTCCCCTCTCCTCCTCCTAATCTTCCCCCTCCTCCTCCACCTCCTACTCTCCTCCTCTCCCCTTCTCCTCCTCCTCCTCCTAATATTTCCCCTCCTTCTCCACCTACCCCTCCTCCTCCCAGCCCTCATCTTCCTCCTCCACCAATGCCTCCTCCTCCTGCTACTCTTCCCCCTCTCCCTAATATACCGCCTACTCCTCCTCCCCCCACCTCCTCCTTATCTTCCCCGTCCTCCTACACCTCCTCCTCTACCTACTCTTACCCCTCCTCCTCCTCCTACACCTCCTCCTCTACCTACTCTTACCCCTCCTCCTCCTACACCTCCTCCTCTACCTACTCTTACCCCTCCTCCTCCTCCTCTCTCTCACTGACAAGGAGACAGTTAAATACCTAGGATGTGTGTTAGACATCTCTCTCTCTCTGGAGAAAGCATGTCCCATAAACATATACTAGGATGAACCAAAGAATCACATTTCTGGCCAGAAACTGTAGATTCTTGGACAAAAGGCTTTGTGAGCTTTAGCTGAGGTCTTGGTTCAGTGCTACTTTGACTATGCCTGCACTTCATTGTATGACAGTGCCCCTAAGAGAATAAAGAATAGGCTTCCAACTGCTCAGAACAAGCTAGTTAGGCTTATCCTGAACCTCCCAACCTCCCTCTGGACCTACAGTAACCCATTTTAAGAATCTTACATGGCTCAGTGTCGAACAAAGAGTTTATCTGCTGAAACTGAGCCTTGTGTACCAGATAGTCATCGGACTGGTTCCCAAATACTACTACTATACAAATATTATCCCCTACAGATGTAAGCTCACCACTTATGATCAAGTCACTTTCCTCTAATCAGGTGTGAAACAGTCTGCCCACTAAGATAAAAATGGCCACAGGGCTATCCAGCTTTAAGGCGTTCTTGCGTAAGTGGCTATCCACGTAGGGCATGAATAGGTTTGGTCTTCCTTGTAGTGTGTAATGTTTTGTAGTTATAAATGTTAGTAGAGTATAAAGTGATGATGTCTCACTCAGGATGAATATTCTTCGCACAATGTTTTTTCCGTTTTATTTTTTATTTTTTACCCAAATTGTAGTGTTGCACATGCTTGCCTGAAGAGGACCACAATGGACATAAGTTGCCAGACATCATTATGTATTGTTTCCCAACTGGGAAAGCACTATACTGTATGTATTTTAGCATTCTTTCTAATAAAACCAATCAATCAATCAATCAATCAATCAATCAATAATTCAGGCTGCTGTCCATGCGTGATGAGTACTGAGCTGTGTGAGTGTTGTCCATTGTGACCGTGCAGCAGTAAGCGGCATCATAAATGCCATTAAATGGGCCCCTGGGCCACACGCAACACTTTTTATTGCACCAGTCCTCCTAGATGCTAATTGCAGTGTTACCATGGCAACACCCCGGGCCTGGCAAGTGAATGAGGAATTTATGTCAGCATAGTGTGGCATTTGCTTTTTTGTGCAGTGGGGCAAGTGTGTGTGTTGGAATAGATGAAATGAAGATGGTCCATTGCTTCTGTTTAAGGTTTTACAGTAGGTCTCTGTAATCATCATTCCCCCTGACTGGCTGGCTGAGTCCATTCAGACCCATGAACAGAGAGCGAGTGCACCACACTATTATCTCCAGACTCTGAACCAAACTCTACCAAACTTGACGAGTTAATAGTATGTTTGGGATTTGGGAAGAAGAGCTGTTTTGTGTATGAGTGAAGAGTAATTCTCTGATAGCATATAAAGCATTTGCAATTCCGGTCACCTATAGGCTACAGTACCTGGAAAACAGACCAGGGCTGTGGTCACAGAGACGCACTTGGACAAAATGTTGCTATTGGCAATAGGCAAGTCAGTGGAGATGCATCCAGTATACGGTTGGAGTAATTAATTGGAGCAGCGAATATGTGCCTTTCCCAAACCAATCAGGTGTGTCATAGTATAAACTAAAAGGTCACTCGGAGAGCGCAGACCCCCGCCCATGATGCATGTTGTCAGTATATACAGATGTTCAATGTGTTTAAGTGGAGTGGGGTTTTACAGTTTAGAGAAGGACGTTTCTCGATCTCAATGTTAGCGAAAGTAACAAAATAATTGTGGATTTGCCAAATGCCTTATCCCAAATGCCTAACTTATCATAATAATAAAAAAACACCAGATGGAACCACCACCTGATGAAGATGTACTACTGATATCGAAACGTTGTCACTCTGCACGTTAAAGAGCATATTGCAGGTTTAATTTTTTAATGAATTTACATTTTTGATCTTATGATTAGGACTTAAAAAAGAAAATCTGAAAAAAATCCATCTTTACATATACTAACGGTAGAAATATGGTGAAAAGGGTGGCTTTCTAAGCTGTGCGCCAAAAACTGTCTTTTTTTTTCTTCCTATTTCAGCGATGACGTAGCAGGGCGGAATCCCGGACCCTGCAGGCTTTCGCAGCTACAGTATCTATGGACACAGCGAACTACTGAATCCAGAATACGCTATCTGCAATAGCACATACTGCAGCAAACTTACATTAACTAGAATTCATCCTGACATTTTTGTTGTGGTAAACCATTCACACAGCTATCCTAATGTGTTGCATCTGAAAGATAGCTAACCGGTGTAATGCTGTCTTCACATAACGTTATATTTCTAAATTGATTGTAATGCCCGCTGGTTACTGTATGTTTGAATATCATAAAATAATAGGCAATGCAGGGCAGTAGGCTATTGCCTACTACAGAGAATGCCAAACATGGAAAACACATTGGAGAGCGGACCCTTGTTGTGCCGTGCAAGAGTTTGGCAACGCCTAAAGGGCTAAAATTCTAGGTAGTGGAACAGAAGTCCAAAATCGAATGTGACATCAACAGCAAGCAGCATTCGCCGTTTGATATATGTCTAGTTGTGACTGTGTGAAAACATCCCTGTTGATCTCGGATGCAGCTGCACACACTGGCTTCCATGACATTTAACTCCTAAAGTGTCCAAACATGCAAGTGATTATGGACAACAATCTTTGAACAGTGAGCCAAGTTGTCTGACGAGGGAATAAAATGTTTTAGGGTACCCAGATGTGGTTCCGGGGTTTTTAAACGCTTCTTTTGGGGTGCCTTACTGTGTGCAAAGCACAGCGCTGGCCTAGACATTCTCAAAATTATGAGAAATAGGCCTACCTCATACAGGCACATAAAAATCATCTGACCTTACCTTCAGGAACATTAAAAACAAAAGTAACAAATAATATGCTTATTTGTGTGTAGTTTGGGTATCTAGTATTTGCACATGTACATCTTCGTATGCATTATTTTGCCCCATATGGAATTTTGCTCTGATTGTATAATTTACACTTTTAGTAAGTAAGGCGTAATTATCTATGACTTTACGATATGTCTGCAGTTATTTTTCTATTGTAGTTGATTTTTTTTTTATTGTAAAAAAAAAAAGGAAAACATACAAGTGCTTAAAGGCTACTTGCAAGAGCATAGGTGATATGATAACGATAAATTCCAATTTCCATTATCTTCCGATGCACGACTTGAATTGCATTCCTTTGCGAGTGGCAAGTGGGTTTTTCTTCCTCATACGACTTCAGGTGATGACGGATTGCACAGCATGTGTTTTTTCACCCACAAGCTCATAAAATAAATCCTCAAACAAACAATTATGAGGGACTTAAAATGAACTGATAGGACATACGTAATGGAACATTTGGACTGAATTTGATTATTAAATACTATCATAGAATAGAGACTTAATATTTTAAGTGTCTACTCTTGTTTGGGTTATGGTTTTAAGTGGTTTTGTTTTGGAACCTGTAAACATTGCATAGCCTAGCGTTTGGCTGCTTGGCTGTTTTTTTGCGTGACTTCTGTAATTCTTATTTAAAAATTAATATTTAAGGGATAATACAGTGGTTGAACATAACACATGCCAGTTATCTTTAAACATGTTTTACTGTAAAAACAAAGTGAATATGTCCATAAGTGTTGTTATTCCGTCATTTTTCAGTACTATACAACTCCTTTTTATATTACCAATTTTTCCCCTCTACAAGCTCATCTCGTTTTGTGGGCGTGTCAAAGAGAGCTGTCAGACAGAAATGATTGACAGGCCGTGGCCCCAACTTCCACACATTTGTTGTTTGTAACCATAGTTACCTCGACACCAGGAAGTGTGCAGGCATTTATTCCTTAATATAAGACACACTTTTAATCTCCAAACATTATAAAGATACACGCTACCTAACATGCCATATCCTCGAATTTGCATTATTTGGAAAAAGTACAATAAAGGAATAACGATGGCGCGTCTCCCCCGCGACACCAAGGAAAAGCAGTACCCTGCAGTCACGCAAGCTTAGAGGCTTGTGCTATTAGACTAATGTTATATACGCTATAACGTTATATACAGTACGCTTTCAGTCAGCTACGAACAGTATTGCTAGATACTGTACAGAAAAGTCAAAATTCAAGTTCATGTCTTTTTTTCTTTTGAGGGCGCGGATGGGCGAGTGGTCCTGAGATACGGGGAGTGGTCATTTGTCATGTGACGTCACACGACAAATGAGCTGAAAACGGGACAAAACTCTCCAAAACTAAAGAACACACACATTTTATAGTTCGATGGTGTTCACACAATGCCCCTATCTACCAATATCATACAAAACACCATAAAGTAAGGTTTTCACTGTATTATCCCTTTAACTATAGTATCCACAAAGATACCTTTGATTCATAGGCCTACAGTATAGTTCAAACTAGCAAATCACCTGCTTGATTGTTATGAAGTGAACACAGTGTATCGCTAGATAGCGCAAAACTAGCCATTGTTTTGTTGTTGTTGAACTCCAGACTCCCCCCTGCTACAGAATGTCACTTCCAGTTTGACAATTTTTTAAACTCCAGAAGTCACTGTAGTGTATATTTTATAATTTTTTTATGAAAATCTAATTCCCACATACTTTCCTTACACATTGACTCACTGGGGTCTCCAACCTGCAATATGATCTTTAAATAAAAGGCTTTAATAGCCGAGTGCTCCAGCAACTCCTTCAATTTGTTACCACAAATGTCCTACTCCTGAGAAGCACCGGCTAGCCTGCTACAGCTGACGCGTGGTGATATTACATTATTCTAAACACCAGATGGCACTTTTGTGTGTCACAACTGGCTTGGGAGGCCACACATGGAACTACACAATTAATCAGATATTGAATAAAGTTTCAAACAAACTGAGCAAACAAAACAAGTATGCTCAGAGAGAGGGATTTCTCTCAGGACAATACACAGGTGCTCTCCATCAATCTTAACGACAACTTCAGCTCTTGGGTAGGTGCGCACCATCAGTCGTGACGACTCTGCCAGCTAGTACATTAACACAAAATTCAAATTATAGCAAAGGTATAACCAACGTTCAAGCTACGGGACAGGTTGGAAAATGAGACCCGATGGAAACAAGTTTTTCTGAGGACTATTGTAGTGCTTTCACCGATCCATCCAAACACTGCACACTGTATAGTAATGTAGGCTGTCCCTCTCTGAAGACACGTAGCCCATTGCTTCCTCCTATAAGTCCCTGATGTAGAAGCATACCCATACCTAAACTCATTAATTAGCCTTAATTAATTAACCATAGACACACATCTAATAAGTAGAATTAAATTCAGAATTTGGAAAGTCTGCTATTACTGTAGTTATCATGCACAGTCCCTATATGGAACAAACATCAGAACTGTTTTGGAAGTTGGAAGTGCTATTGCCATTAGGACATTTTAAAAGACTGGTAAAGGAGTTTTATTCTGATGTTTCGGATGTGTGTGTGTGTGTGTGTGTGTGTGTGTGTGTGTGTGTGTGTGTGTGTGTGTGTGTGTGTATGTATGTGTATGTTTCACCGCCTACATACGGTGATCTTTCATGAGTTTGGGTTGAGTTTTGACGATAGCTCTTTTTCATGCCAGAAGCTTCATTTTATATTTTTGGAAATCCTAACAATAATGGTTGTGCGCATTTCCCAATGCTAACATTCTAAGAAATGTTTTATTTAATTAATTAATTTGTTCTATTTTGTGGAGCTCCACCCCACAGGCCAAGCTCCTATTGGCTTCAGAAACCCTAGCCAGCTATATTGACTTAAGAAAAAAAACATACATGCACCTGTGCCCAACCAGGTCCGGTGCACCACTGTATAAGCGGGCTCCGCCTGCACATCTGCTCCTAGACACTTTCAGCTTGCAAGAAAGTTCCGGGCGCCCCAGTCAGCGCTGCCGAGTCTACCTGAGAAATTCTGCGGTTGCAGCGCCCTCAACAGCGACATGGGACATTCACTCTGTTTCCGCTGCACGTCATGGCAGGTCTGGTTCCGCTCCTGAGTGCCAGGCCTGCGCTCTTCTTGAACTTCTGGAGAGGCTTCACCAAGCGCACTGCTTTAACTGTCTGCCGCTGCCACAGGGGAACGATGATACTGTACCCGCGGCGAGCGGCTCGGACGGGGTTGATGATTTTGGCGTACCTCCTCAGCAGCCAGCGCTGATGCTGTCCCTCCCGCCATCTGATAAAGAAGAAGACAGCCCTGAGGCCACCGATGAAGACTCAGCCTCAGAAGCCCCAGATGCCAGCGGTTCGTCTTGCAGTTGGCCCGGGCTTGGATCCTCCGACCGAGACCTCCAAAAGCTGCTGGAGAGAGCCACGCATCATCTTGATGTTCCCCTCCCGGACGCTGTGTCTGTAATGGGCTGCCTCTCTGGAGCCATTCACCTTTGCACAGAGGTATGGCATGAGAAATCCTATGGGGATTCCTCATGTCCCTTTCAAGGATGGCCCACCTTGGACATCCTTCTCCATTTATGTAAAGCACTATGTGCTACATTGATTTGTATGAATGGTGCTATATAAATAAAATTACATTGACATTGACTTTGGACTGAGACACTGGAGTTTCTCCGTTGTCCGGTGGCAGTCAGGGCCAAAATGAATCATGGCAAATTCTAATGCCACGGTCTCCAGCGCGGCCTCTCTCGGATCGCTTCACAGTCTGGCAGGAGAAGTGCCTCCTGGACAGCTGGCTAGTGTGTTCTAACGAAAGGTTATTCCATTCAGTTTCACTGTTCTCCCCCGCCTTTCATGGGAATTGTGGAGACGGTGATGTTGTGTACTGATCAAGCCGCAGCTCTGTAGCAGATATCGCAGATATTTTATCGGAAGGAGCGGTGACTGTGGTCCCATTAGAACAGAGGAATGAGGGATATTATTCCCACTACTTCCTCGTACCAAAGAAGGCGTGAGACCAATTTTGGACCTCCACCTTTTCAACTAGGCGATGGCAACATTGGAGTTCCACATGCTTACGGCGCAACAGATGCTAGAAGCATTTCTTCCTGGTGACTTTTGCACCAGCATAGATCTGAAAGACGCCTACTTCCATGTACCGATAGCTCCTCGGCATCAAATGTATCTGCGCTTTGCCTTCCAGGGAGTGGTGTAGGAATATACCAGACTCCCGTTTGGGTATGATCTTGCCCCCAGGACTTTCTCCATCTGTGTGGAGACGGTGTTGAGACTATTATGCCGGCAGGGCATCAGGGTCCTCGCGTACCTGGACAACCTGCTGGTTCTGGCTCCATCGCCTCTTCTAGCCTTGAAGCATACTGCCATGGTGGTGAATCATCTCACCGACTGGGGGTTTGCTTTCAGTTGGGAAAAATGTGCTCTTTGGCCAGCCCGTCAGATTGTCTACCTTGGTATCAACCTGGATAAGGGCACCATGAGAGCGTGCCTATCCGAACCGAGGAGAGAAATGCTGGAGAAGAGTCTCGGCGTATTCTGTCCTTCTATGAAGGTCTCGGTTCTGACGGTCATGCATCTTCTGGGTCTCATGGCGGCAGAACACGTGGTGGTATCACTGGGTCTGCTACACCTGAGACGCACCCAGAGGTGATTCACATGGCTCCATCTAGATCATGTGAGACACAGATGCTGCCTTGTGCTGATGCTGAGGTTGATGGAAGTAAACATACGTGCACATAGCCAGCCTGAATGTCGGGGCAGACTTGATGTCCCAGGGCGGGCCGCAACCGGGTCAGTGCAGCCTACATCCTCTGATTGTGGCTCAACTCTGGGCTCGGTTCGCTACAGCCGAGGTGTATCTGTTCGCTTTGAGAGAGAATGTGAAGGTTGGTTCTCCCTCAGTTAGTGGGACCAGCCTCCGCTAGCCTTGCGCATGGCCCTTGACCCACCAGTAGGTCTTATCCTACTGCTGTTAGCCAGAGTGCGGTCGGAGGGCCTATCGGTGATTCTGATAGCGCCAGACTGGCACTGGGAGAGGTGGTATGCGGAGATGATGGCCATGACGTGATGGCTGAACTGCCCCTCGATTGGCGTGCCTCCAATACTGGGGCGGCCGCTGGTGACCTGGTTATTGAATGGCGGAGATTGTCTGGTAGAGGACTCTCTCTGGCTGTGATCAATACTATTCCGAGTGCACGGGTGGCGTCTACTGCTACGGCTTACTCTGGCAAGTGGGACACTTTTACTCGCTGGTGTGGTGAGAGTGATGTCACTCCCGAGTCTTGCTTGGTCGAGACGATTTGGGAATTTCTCCAACACTTGGTAGATCATGAGGACGGTCTAGCGGCATCCACTATTAAGGTGTATGCATGTGCTATTTCCGCATGCCATGAGGTGTTCACCAAGACTAACGTTTTTTGACCAAGCGTTTTTTTACCGGCGTGCGCCATCTTCGCCCTGTGTGCAATGCTACTGTACGGCGCCACCTTGGGATGGTTTTGAATGCATTCTGTGGAGCACCACATGAACCAATGGAGCAGGTTTTCCTCCAGTGGCTTCCTATCAAGACCACATTGCTCCTCGCTTTGACGTCGGGCAAGCGGTTCAGTGATCTACAGGTAAGAGCGCAGAGTCTTTCATCACGGGTGATGGGAGCAAGGCTGTTTTGCACACAGATCTATCTTCCATTCTGAAAGTGGTCCAGAGAGCATTCAGCACACAGGATTTGGAGCTGAGCACCTTCTATGCTCTGCCTCATGCGAGCAAGGAAGAGGCTTGCTTACACTTATTGTGTCCTGCGCGTGCACTGACTTACATTCAGATCATGGCTGCGGCCCTGAGTACCCCCAGTTGTTGGTTTGCCACGGCCCAGGGAAGGTGGGTTCACCGCTGTCTAAACAGCGTCTCTCCCAATGGATTTGTGAGGGCATCCTCAAGTCTTACGAGACTGCGGGTCGCCCTCTGCCTGGGGGCACACTCTATAAGGCATGGCCACATAGTTTGTCCTGTTCAATGGAGTGTCTGTGGCGGACATTTGTCTAACCCTGTCCACTATTATCTTTTGTCCATGTCGTCTGTCTCTGGCGTTGTCCGTGCTGAGCACAGCTACCAGTGAGAGTAAGCATTAGACATGATGATATATGGCAGGACCGCCGGCGGACTGCTCCTGTCCCTTTGAGGCTGGGAGAGACTCGGACGGGTTATGTTACAGTGTAACCGCTTCTGGTCCGGCTCTCTTCTCATGTACCTTTCCTTGCCCTCAGCTGGTATAAGCTGAGTGCGGCGGGGAGGGGACAGTGCTTGGGTTGGGCCGACATTTGCTATGATCTAACCTTGGTCCCCTGGCATGTGTCCTGGCTGGCCAGTTTTTGTTAACCGTTAATGGTCCAGCAAGAGTGTATGGTGTGGTCGTGTAGCTCCGCTTATGCCAATAGGAGCTTGCCCTGTGGGGCGGACGCACTATAACCCTAGTTCTATGAGTGGAGCGAAGCCCCACAGGGCACAGACATTGCTGCACCCACTGTCTGCTCGCTGAAAGTTTTGGCTAGGACCAGGTGTGCAGGTGAAGCCCACTTATACAGTGGTGCACCGGACTTAGTTGGGCACAGGTGCTGTGAATTAAATTTCAGTCTCACTAATGTTACCCACACCATTTTGTTTTCCTACCTGACTGTTCTAACTTTGTAGTTCGTTCCCCTAGAATCAGTCTGTTTAAACTACAAATGGTTTCTGTGTGACATCACTTACCTGTCCTCTTCATCCTGAAACTGCATGTCACTTCCTTTCTCACGTTATAAGGTATCACTCCCGAGAGAGATTCCCCACTCTGACTGAGGAAACACTTCCTGTTTTCAGAGTCCGCTTTGCAAACCGTAAACATCAGAATAAACCTATTGTCTTTGTTTGAAACCAGCTTGACCGACCACTCAGCGTGTTCTTGAAATCTAAACTAAACCAAGTAAGATTTTTCATTCATAGTGCGTGTATGTCAGTGGAGGCTCGTCCATTGAGGCAGGGGAGGACAGTCCTCCTCAGTTTTTGGAGAGAAGAGAGGGATTCAAATATAAATATATGAATTGGAGACTTTTTGTGTGTTCGTAGCTCTATAATATAATACATCCGAAAGTATTATGGGACATATTATACATCAAACTGTTCGTCTATTTGTCTTGATTCTAGCCATCTAAATATCTAAGCTGACATAAACACTTGAGCTAGAGCCGTCTGAACACGACAGTTCCACAGTTCCACTATATAGCCGGTATCGTTAGCTACGAGGTGCACGTCAGGCTACGGCATAGGCAGGCTGCTGATTGGCTGGAGGCGCAAACTGTCGGCAACTCGTCCAAGACATTAAGAGACTGGGTCGCAACACCGGATCGGAGAAATCCTCAGCCTGGCTCCTGCTTGCGTGAGAATTGATCGCTTTGCCGTGCTTATTCCTCATCCAGTGATGGATGGTGGATAGAAAACTTTCAACTGAATGTTCATATTGTTCTGATAATTGTAGGCTATAGCAACATAAGTGGCAGCTTTGACAGCAACCCAAATGAGCTAGTGCTAATCCCATAGCTGTACCATTGCTAGCTAGCCATGAGCAAACTGTTGGATACTGCATTTGCTGTGCAACGTATTCCATTGTCCAGTTGTCAAATCTATTTCCCAACAAACTGTTTGAGAGGGAGCACACCTCAGTGTCCCCTTATCAAAAACATTTTTCATATATCACCCAACCTCTCCAGCACCTCACCAATATAAATTATTTTATTGAGTTCAATCCATTATAACAACTATTGCTTACAATGTTTTATTGTTGTTTTGTAATATTTTATCATGAATATGACAAATAAATGCTGCATGTAGTTAAAGAAAGTGTTATTCAGTTTTTCATATGCTAAACTTGACTGTAAATCCACTTTAAAGCTGATATTTCAAATAATAACGGACTAAGGGAAAGTACCCCCCTGGCGCCCATGGGCGGTTTGCCTCTCTTCCTCCTGTCCTCCAAAGTTTTTTGAGTCACCAGCCGCCACTGGTGTATGTTTTTTTTCTTCAATGTAGCTGACTAGGGTTTCTCAAGCTAATAGGAGCTTTACCTGTGGGGCTTTGCTCCACTCAATGAACCAGGGTAACAATACATAACTGTCATTTTCCCACACCCCCTCCACCTAACTTTGCGGCAAACACGATTGGGTGGCATGGAAATTCCATCATGCCTATTGCGTTAGCACTACAATAGTTGGTGCTAGATTAGGCTAGGTTTGGTGCTATCTTGGGCAGGGGTTTCTACCAGCTCTCTCCTGATGAGAGCTTGTGTCGCTCTACGGCACTCTGAGTTCAGAAGCTATGGCTGAGTACTTTTCATTATCAGAGGTCTAAACTAGGGCTATAACCGAACATGGTCCACAGACTCAAGAGATTAGATCAGCCATAGCAGTCAAACTAATCTGGCATTTATAGATCAAAGTGTTTTCATGGACATCTGGTAGGTGCCAGGGAGATATGAAGATGGCACTGGCTAGATGGGCTTCACAGGACTGACAGAGTCCCCCCCACACACACACACTCCACACACACACGCGGTAGGCTTCCTCACTGTCTGTGGCAGACCGGGAGAATGATTCAGACAAACATCATCTATGTTACCCCTGGTGTATATTCTCTCTCTCTCTCCCTCCCCTCTCTCTCTGTATTTCTATCTCAGTGGGAGGAGAGGGATGGGGTCTTATCAACATTTCTTTCTCCTCCTGTCCTCTGTTTCATTGGGGAGCACACATAAACCCTGGCAGTATCGCCCCTCCAGTTAAGGAACTTGATTCCCCGCAATCTGAGATGTCTCTAGTACAAACAGTTAATTTGACCTGTTTTAACCTGTGCTACAGTATTCAAAAGCTTGTTTTTTCTTTTGTATTTGAATCTCTCTGAGAAAAGGAATACCTTCTCCAATACCAAGATACTTCTCTGCATAGACAGATGTTTACCATTATAGCCAAGAATAGATATTATATCTAGGTCTATATCTGTCAAAATAAAATTTAACTTTAAGACATTTGATTTGGATCAGCTCCAAAATGCAATTGGTTCTAAGGTGGACCATGATACACACTTCCACTGAGTTTCATGAAAATTGGTGTGGTAGTTTTCGTGTAATCCTGCTAAAGAACCAACAAACCAACACCGAGAACATAACCTCTCGCCCTGAGCTGTCTCTGGGGTGAAGGCAATTATTACTTTTTGGAAAGCCATTATTTCTTACCTTGTGCATTATTCAAAAACAATTAGGTGAAGATTGCTATTCTAATTCATTCGTGTTTTGCACCATCCTCTCCTTCTTCAATGTCTGTATTAAGCGTTGCACTGCCTCCGCTAAAGGCAGGCACACACACACATACACAGACACACATGCAAGCATGCTCACATAACCGTGTGATTTAATTGGCTCCTTTAGCCTGAACACTCCATCAACCTTCACCTACAGTGAGGCAGCCATGACACCTGAGGTCAGAAACTTGGTACATACCGGTTGGAACAGATTGGATAGCCTATGTTCCAAACATTGTAGTCTTGCATAGCCAGACCAATCTACAAACTTGGTTTACATTGTACCGGTGCTGGAGAAAGGTCTGGCTGGACTCATTACCATTCGGCATAGTGGGGAAAAACGCTCTATTTCTTTAAAACAATCAAATTCAAATAACCGTATTGGCATGTCAGATGAGAAATGTTGCTAAAGTAGTACAGAAAAGTTTTAACTAATAATAAGATCAAAATTGTCTTTGACGGAGCGGTTGCTACTATAGGTTATTGCAGCACTGCTCTGTGTAGTTGTTTCAAGTAGTCTGATTGGCCGACCACGTGAATCGGGAGCCACTGATTGGGCAGTAATAAACCAATGACAAGGCTTATTCCCAAAACCTACATCCATTGAGTCAGACTACAGACACTGTGTGTGTTGAGATATTCTGAGGTACTATTAGAGATTCTACAGGTGGATGAACAAGCAAACAAGTCCCCTCATATACAATGGCTTTCCACAATGACTTGTGTGATTTTCTTTACTGTTGACTATGGGAACATAAACTAATAAAATAAAATACATTACCGCTCTCTTCCCTCCCACTCCTTCTCTCTCTTCTCTCTCTCTCTCCTCTCCCTAGATCATTTCAAGCTGACCTTTTTGCACCTTTTTTGTCTCTGCATGTGTGTTTGCATGCCTCCCACTCCTGTTTACCCTGACGTGATCCCAGGTGACACAACGTCCTGCATTGCGCAGGTGCCCTTTGATGATCTTATCTGGCCGTGATCCCAGTCGGCTCAGTGGAGCCAACGAGACAGATTGCTGTGCCATTGTTAGCCTTATTTACAGGCTAAAGTAGAGAGAGGATGAAGAATCTTAATTTATAGATCACATCTGCTTTGTGTGTACCGCAATCTTACTCTGAGTACCAGAAGAAAAGTGGACTTCTGTGCACTTCATTGAGTCTGTTCATTAAGTTTAAGTTTAAGCCAGGGTTGCCTGTTGAGGGAATCAGTCATTATCTCCAGTCAAAATCATCCATTGAGTCAGTGCTATGCCTCTTGCTGTGTGAGGCACCACCCCCCACCAGAGACCAGCTCTGATCAGCCCTGGGATAGACGCTCTCTGTGGGAGAGAGAGAGGGAGAGAGAGAAAGAGAAAGAGATAGAGAGAGGAAGAGAGAGAGAGGAAGATAGAGTGATTGAGAGAGAGAGAGAAAGAGGAAGAGAAAGAGAAGGGGGCTTCTGAGGACACATGAGAGGAGCAGCTGTATCTATCTCTCTCTTTCTACATCCATAGAGGGGAGGGGAGGAGACGGGGGAGGAGTAGAGGGAAGAGGTGGGAGCAGGAGAGGAGAGATATTGAGTTGCTGATGGTGTGCAGCGAGGTGTGGACAAGGGGAAGTGAGAGAAGGGGGGTGAAAATGGATACGACGCCCAAGGAAGCGTTCAACATTTGATTGCACCTGCTTCATATGGGTGCAGTCTGCAGACTTAAATTCAAAGCTTTTTGACTATTTTATGTTTATGACGACCAAAAAGGAAAGGATGGCCAAGTTATACAGCATATATAGGCCTATATTCTCTGCTGTCATTCTGACTGAGCTCACTTTTCACAGTTGTGGGAAATCTCCCGACATGACACAAAATGGATATGAAGACAAAATATTTAAGATACTAATAATCTGTCTATTAATTATCTCGATTACTAGTGCTCCAAACCATGGACAATGCAAGTGTAGCAGAGGAGCCATTGCGCAGGCAATCCAGGCCTGCTTCCGGGGGTCCCAGGTCCCAGATCAGGCCTTTCACACTAAAGGGGGCCTGTGTAAACACCAGAGAGAGCCAGGGCCGTTCACACCCCCGTCCTAAGGACCACATCAAAGGACTCGCCCAGAACAGGCCCAACTTTACGACCCTCTCACTCTCTCACCAACTGCAGTACACAGTATAGTCTGGAGAATTCCAGAGCCTGCATTCATAAGAAAACTGCCATGAAACCGAGTCATCCTCCCAGAGTCAGTGTTTATTATTATTATTGTGAATCCTACGTGTGATTAAGATGTGAAGAAGTGTTTATACTCTACGTGCTCCGGCCAATGTACTGGATATGATAATGTCATTTTTATTAATGTCCTTCCAATGTGGTGGTAATGAGATCGGATTAAAACATATCCTGGAAAATTACTATCAGTCTCTCCGACCCCGAAAGGAGAGGTCACGAATCAACTGGTCACAGGACTGGGGCACAGGCACCCACCCCCGACAAGCGGCAGGTATTTAAGCTGCGGGACGCCATTGTTCTTTCTCGTTTCAACTCTGGGTTCATCTGTCCTAAAACATCACGGATCCTGTGTGCCGTTACAAGCCAGTAATTGTCTCAGTGGAACTCCAGACCAAGCCGTAGGTATAGCCGAGTCGACGCGCGTTGTACCTACTGAAAAGCAACTAAGCCACAACTGTTCCTCGGATCCATTTCTCGGCAAGAGCGGGAGTGGAGCAGTGAGTTTGCAACTTTAATTCTGAACCATTTTCGGTTGGCTGTACACCAAACAGCGCCGGAATAGACCCTGTACTACTCGGTAAACTCTGAGTGTCAAGCCTGAACTCTGGGTCGCTGCGAATCACAACGCCAACAACAGCAAAACCACGACGCAACGAGCCGGTGTTAAGGAAAAATCTTACTTGGTTTAGTTTAGATTTCAAAGAACACGCTGAGTGGTCGGTCAAGCTGGTTTTAAACAAAGGCAATCGTTTTATTCTGTTACGATTCTGCAGAGTCGGACTCTAGCACAGGAAGTGAATCCAGGCAGAGTGAGTCAGATGTGGACGAGGTCGATAGGTTATACAGTGAAAAAGGAAGTGACATAGTTTCAGGATGAAGAGGACAGGGAAGTGATGTCACACAGGAAGAATTTGTAGTTTTAACAGACTGATCTATGAGAACGAACTACAAAGTTAGAACAACAGTCAAGTAGGAAAACAGAACACTTTGGTGAGACTTGAATTTCATTCACACCGGCGGATGACGCCCATCAACCAAACCAACAACGCTGGTCACGTGGTCTTCGAGACTACACCGAGAGCTGTCCAGTCAAAGCGAGCCGCGCGCCACACAAACCATAAGGTCCATGCTAACGCTGCTCGGTTGATGTGTTGTGGTTGCTATGTGTTGCTGAGTTAGATCTTAAGCCAGGCTGCACTCATCATTTATTCCCTTCCTGCTTTGTTTCCATCCTGCCACATTTGTGTTCCCATATATTGTTGAATTGGGTCTTTTCATATTATCCTGATAATTGATTAGTATACTTCAACAAATATTCCATGCTTTGACCCCGTCGGGATTGTTGGCATACGATTGTTTGATAGATCACACGTGGACGCAGTCCTACCATTATTTCAGCGATGGAATGTGTGATAGAATGTGCGCCAGTTTGATAAATGAGGGCCAATATATATGTGTGTGTGCACGTGTGTGTGTGTGTGTGTGTGCGCGTGTGTGTATGCATATGTGTGTGTGTGTGTGTGTGTGTGTGTGTGCGTGTGTTCAGGTGCTCCTGTGTCAGTACATGTGTATCTGTGTGTCTCTTTGAGTATGAGAGTGAAAGAATGTGAGTGAGAGTGAAAGAGATAGATCTGGAAGATGAGAGATTGAGGAAGGTCATGATGCTGGGGGGGGAATTCAATTTCGGGTGGGACCCGCTGGTGGGAGCCAGTGATTGTGTTATCAGAATATCTCAGGGTGTAGCCTAGACTACAGTGCGTTTAGCATGCCGGTGCTGTGTGGGCGTACGACAATCAAGAGAGGAGCCGGGTGATTGAAGGTTGTGTGATGGGAGCTATATCCTGTGGGCTAATCGCTAATCCAGATGGAGGAGAGATCCCAGCCCAAAGGGGGTCTTCCTGTCTTGAGGAGAGGTGAGCGGGGAGCAAGGGGAGGAGGGGTGGGGGTGGGGGGGGGGGGGGGGGGGCATGGAAGCGGAGCGAGGATGAGGATGAGGGCTGGAGGGGTGGTTTGGGGGGCTCATTGGGATGTCATTACCCTAGCCTCCATCAGTTTCCAGGGACGGGGATAGAGAGGAGAGAAGATGAAGACATGGTAGACACACACACACACACACACACACACACACACACAGTGCAATTGACATTATGTGCCGATGACAAAACACCACTAGTTTTACTCACAGACGTGTATACACACATACACACACACGCACAGTGCAATTGACATTATGTGCCGATGACAAAACACCACTAGTTTTACTCACAGATGTGTATACACACATACACACACACGCACGCACGCACAGGCACACACACATGCACAAACATTTCAATACGCGCCATTAGGTGAGAGGGATGTGTTAGCGTTGGTGTGGTGAGTGACAGGTGGAAATGGGGTTCACGATCACACCTGTCAGAGGGTCAGCTGCACAGGCGTGTCTCTGGGGACAGATATTACTGTGCGATAGCAGAACCACTCAATCATGTCATGCGCTGGCACCCTCACATGCAAAATCAAGAAGGTCTCTGGTGCGTACGAAACACAGCTCGACATCCTGCATCGCATACATTAGCAGTCATTATTACACGGCGATCTGAAATACTCGATTCTGATTGGACATTCTTCTATACGGTTAGTTATTTCTCAACAGACCAACGTTAGGGGCAACGGAGCAATATCGACCTCTTCTAGCGGCAATACTGTTAGACTGTTGTTATTTAGCTATTGTTAAGCTAATTCCCTGGCAAAATAAAAAGCGTAACGTTACTACTACCAACCAGGGAAAGAACAGAGAGGAGATCCATTTGACTGTCAACTTCCACATCCCCAATGCCCCATTTAGCCTGTCCAATTTCATAACTAATTAATTACTCATTAATTTCACCTAAGCATTTTTCATAACTGAAGCCAACTGTTGCTTTTTTTCCCGCTGAAGCTACATTAAATATATTCTAATCAATATTTTTCTAGGCTTCAGACTGCCACCAATTTAGTGGTAATTGCCACCAAAATTCTCCACTGCCACTAAAAAAAAAAATGGTGGCAATGCTCACCTCTCCGCAGACACAGGATAGCATTTCACCTATCCTGAGCCCTCCTCCTTCAGGGGCAGCCAGGAGCAGTGGGCAGCCATCCCTCATGGCGCCCGGGGACCAAGTCCAAGTGCTCAGTCCAGGTCTTGGTCAGGGACCGGACTGAAGAGCCTCTCTTCTTCTGCATGTTTTTCGTATTTGGTTCTACTACTGTAAGTACTGCGCCACGTGCCACACGTGAGCCATTTGGGGGTTCAGTGTCTTGCTCAAGGACTCTTCGGCACACTCTGGAAGCTGGGATGAGGTAAAGCAAGAATGTGAATGCTTCTCAAGGATGGCAGGGATGTAAGCACGTCCTGTGGGTTTACTGGAATAGCGAGAGTCCCATTACATCACCCGGACACATTTTGGCAACTGGACCTTATTTGTGACTAGCCTGATGACTAGCCTGATGACTAGCCTGGTGACTAGCCTGGTGACTAGCCTGGTGACTAGCCTGATGACTAGCCTGATGACTAGCCTGGTGACTAGCCTGGTGACTAGCCTGGTGACTAGCCTGGTGACTAGCCTGATGACTAGCCTGATGACTAGCCTGATGACTAGCCTGGTGACTAGCCTGGTGACTAGCCTGGTGACTAGCCTGATGCTCAGATGGTTTGCTTTGCATAACCATCTGGGGCCTCTGTTGGAAACTGTTTGGAAAATGTTCAAAACTACTTAGCAGATGATTGGATGAATCATCTGATTTTTTTTTTTTTGAAAAGGTCTATCACGAGCTAACTTCAACTGCTCCACTCTGTCATAAGCCCACTCAGCGTACAGTAGCTCTTTGTATTTCAAATTCCTCAGAATCAAAGCTGATTAGCGGGATCATTTATAGACCGGGTTTAAAATGTTCTCTATCAAGAGTATCCAGACTGATTTGCAAGTAACAGCATGAGCTCTCTACATCAGGATGGTCTCATGAGGCTAATTTGTGAATGCACCACTTGTGAATAAAATGTAAGTGTTGCTGCTTCTATACAGTATGTGTGTCTGTTCATAGAATGAGATTTAGACCAATCTGGAGTAGCCAATAGTGTTTCACACCAGCACTAGGGGGAAGTAGAGATTGCTCAGAAACCTGCTTACTTCACCACGTGTGATTTTTCGATAATGAAAGGCTGGCCATCCTATCCCTTACATATTCACTCTCCTCACAGTATACTCCAAAATGATTGGCATCCCTGACTGGAAATGCACAAACAATGGCAAAAAATTTATAAAGAATATAATTATAGAGAAACGGAATATACCAACCTAACCCCAATGTGTGAAATACTGTACTATATTAATGTTTCAATAGAACCAACCAAAATCATAGCAATTATTTAATACCAAATTAATTTGAACAAAATCAAGGTTTCATCATTATTGGCACCCCTTATTTAGTACTTAGTGCAACCACCTCTGGCAAGGATAACAGCATGGAGTCTTTTCCTGTAATGTTTGACAAGGTTAAGGAACACATTTGGAAGGATTTGGGACCATTCCTCTGGGCAGATCCTTTCAAGATCCTTCACATTCTTGGGTTTGCGCAGGATTGAGGTCTGGCGACTGATATGGTCATTGCAGAACCTCATTCCTGAACGCAGTTAAGAAGAAGTTAAGAAGAAATGTCTTCTTAACTCCACTTACGAAATTCCCGGGACAATTCTGGCATTCCTGAATGGTTTGGGATTTGTTCTCATCTAAGAACAGGATTTAAGAACGCGGAAATGCAGTCGTAGGACGTAGGTAGGCCAGATTGGAGTGCGCCCATGTTCGCAAGGGCTGAATTTATGAGAAATCTGAGGTGATTGCGTTCACATCAATTCTACAGACATCCTAGGCTTGGAATAAGAATAATAATAAATACGAGAATATTTGTATTATTTCCAAGTGCGTTTCATTTATAGTCATGATTCTACGAGGCATCGTGGCTAAAATAAATCCACCAGCGCATCAACCACAGTCTCTGCCTCCTGATCCGGTAACGCGTATGCCTCCGGCCACTTCGTGAAATAGTCCATGGCGGCCAGCACGTAGCGATTGCCTTTATCAGTGCGCGGAAAACGGCCCCACCACTGCCACTCTCTCCATGGGGGCTTCCACCCCCAGCTGCTGGAGCAGTGCGTGGGACTGGTCTGGTGGGCCCTTGTGTGCTGCGCAGAGGTCACAGCAGCGGCAGAAATCCTCTACGTCCCTTTTCATCTGCCCCCAGTAGAGGCGGCAGAGGGTTTTTGTGATGCTGAAGTGCCCCGCCCCCGCGGTGCCATGGGAGCTTTTCAACACAGTCTCTCTCATTGCTTTAGGGACCACCACACACCACCGGTTCTCTCCCGTAGCCGGCTCCCTCCATGCTCTCTGTAGGACCCCATCACACACCTGCAGAGCCGCAAAGTCTGCCCACAGTCCCTTTGTAGCAGTGGTGCCCCCTGCCACCTCCCCCCAGGGTGGCCTCTGACCTGTCTCCACCCACAGGTTGTAAGTCAGTGTCCTGCTCTTGCTGTGTTCACCTGCAGCTCCCTGAAGACCGGCCCTCCTCCCTCGTGCTCGGGGCATATTTTCACGTCCTCCCGGAGCTCTCTCTCCCTTGCCTCCCTCTTCTCGCAGTGTCGACACCCCCACCCGGAGCACAGGGGCGTCGTTGAGCACAGGAGTGTGCTCAACGGTGAAATTGAAGTCTGCCAGCTTCTCCAGCCATCGGCACACCTGCCCTTCTGGCTCTCGAAAGGACATCAGCCACTGGAGAGCTGAGTGATCAGTTCTGATGGTAAATGGCAGGCCATAGAGGTAGTACCTGAAGTTTTTAACCGCCTTAACGACAGCCAGGAGCTACCGGCGGGTGACGCAGTAGTTCCGCTCAGTCTTGTTGAATGTGTGGCTGAAGTAGGCCACCGCTCTTTCTCCTTCCAGCCCCACCTGAGACCGGGGCCAGGGGTCGGAGCACAGGGGCCTCTGTTAGTGCTTGTTTTAAGAAGACACTTAAGAAAATGTTCAGGAATGAGTGTTCGGTGAGGATCTTGAGGTACCTATGCTTTGGGTCATTGTTGGAAAGTCCACCTACGGCCAAGTCCAAGCCTTTTTAGCAGAGGCAACCAGATTGTTAGACAAAATTGCCTGATACTTGGTGGAATTCATTATGCCATCAATCTTAACCAATGACCCAGGACCTCTGGAATTAAAACAGCCCCAAAACATCACTGACCCACCATCATATTTCACCATGGGTATGAGGTGCCTCTGCCTGTATGCATCTCTGCTTTGACGCCAAACATGCAAATGCTGTAGCTGACCAAAACGTTCAATTTTGGTCTCATCTGACCAGAGCACGTTCTTCCAGTTATAATTTAAATGTTGTTCGGCAAACTCCAAGCGCTTGCTTCTGTCTTGTGGTCAGAATAGGCTTTCTTCTGGCAACCCCATAGAGCCTGGAGTTGTAGAGGTGGCGTCTGGTGCTTTTTGAAACCTGCTGACCCCAAGACGCCACCTAGGCCTGCATTTCACAGTGATTCTTGGGGATTTTGTTGCTTCTCTCCATCCTCCTCAGTATCCTGGGGGGCAACATGCAGTTGCATCCTCTACCCATGAGGTTTTCAACGGTTTCATATCTTTTGCATTTTTAAATAATTGCCCTGACAGAGCTGAGTGGTATATTCGATTGCTTGTGGATCTTCTTGTAGCCATTACCAGAATTATGAAGGTCTACTACAGTCTGTCTCTTTTGAACTGGCACTTCTTTCTGCATGGTTTTGGTTTACAAAGGGATATGTGTTCTTTCGTTTTTATACCATAGTGAAACAGTAAGTGATGTAATGGCGCAATATAGTTCCTTAAGACTTAAATAAGTGGAATGTAATACCTAATTTTGGTGGATGCTATTTACAATAATCTTTAAGGGTGCCATTAATTGTGAAACATTGATTTGGAGGAAATTGATTTGAAATTAAACAGTTTTTGGTTGGTTCCATCACATGCTGGTATTTGAAGTTTCTCTATAATTATAGTGTTAATCATTTTTAAAAACAGTGATTGTGCATTGCCTGTCAGCAGTGCCAGAAATTTTGGAGCCCACTGTATGTCTCAAACAACATCAAGCTAGCTGATTCAAAGCTTCTACTAAAATATGAAGTTATACATTAGGTGTGATTAGAATGTGATGACAGTTATACAATATGTATCCTGGTCTGATGGTTCTGGTCTGAGGGTTTTCCAGATGACAAATTATTCAAAGCAAGATAATAAGCCTATCACCTACCTGGTGTTTATTGAACAGAGGCAATTTTCCAGATTTGCATGAACCAACTCAGGAAGTCACTCAAAGTGTGAGTGGAGTTTTTAATTGTAATCCCCTCACGTCTACCACTTTCTCCTGTCTGCTCTCACACTGAGATTCAAAGTAAATTGACGCTCTGCCTTAGAGCAGGCTTTTTTTGTGGGGAAATGAATGCCTGGTCTTGTTTGTCCCATCCTGTTAATGTCCTCAGAGTGTGGTGGTAATTAGGTTGCAGACAGACATCTGCCATCTCTTTCCACAGCTGAAACTATCAGCTAGAAACATCTCTGCCTCAACTCCCTGACTGCAGATGTGTTAAACTGAGGCCCCCTGGTGGCCGGAGTGTGCAACAACCAGACTTCTGGAGGACTGTGATTGTCCGTGTTGTTCGGTCAACCAACCTACTCCTGTGTATTCAGACAGCATTGAGAATTTCGTTTTTAGTGTCTCTGATGAAGTGGTCTTCTGGAGGATTATAGGCTCTGGGCAAAGATGAATGTTTGGACTGTGACTGAGTCAGCTCATGTGCATTCGAGGGTTACCACCTACTGCCTGAAATGGGGAAGTGCAGGACACTGAGTTCTAAAAGGAAGAGTAAGCTATTACTGATTACTGAATACTGATAACAGTAATGACACAAATATAAGGCTTGAAGATGTGAAGAAAGAATAAAGAGGAGGAAGAGGCTGAAATGTGACAGAGAACGTTCCCCTCAATGAGAGCTGTTCCTGTCTGAGGACTCCCATTCACCCAACCACCTGCCAGGGTCATGTTTGTACTGTAGAGTTCACTGTTGAATTATTGAGGAAAATGTGGTGAATTCAGTGATTCTGTTTGTTCTCATTCAAAGCCTGGGGCTGTTGATAATGTGGGGGTTTGCACTGTTCTCAGATCTAATGGCATCATCACTTGTAGTTTTAAAAGTGTGTGTGTGTGCGTGCGTGCGTGCGTGCGTGGGTGGGTGGGTGAGTGTGTGTGTGAGTGTGTGCGGGAGTGTGTGCGCGAGTGTGTGCGTGTGTGTGTGTGTGTGTGTGTGGTGAAAGACTACTATGACTGCTATGTGGTGGTGGATAAAAGATTCAAGATCCCTTTATTTGTCACATGAACGGTGTACAGTCACAGTCAAATATTGCTGCCGGCTTTAAGATTATGCTTGATACAGATAAACTCTAATACTCAATTACAAATTTACAAGTTACAACTTTACAAATTATGAAAATTAATAAGTTTACAATACAAATTAACAAGAACTACACAATAAGTACCCTTAATATACAGTATAAGATGGATTATGTATGTGCTATATGGATATGAATAAATAATACATAAATTAATAAACATGGGGGAGGGTGGGCATGGGTAAATTATGAACATGCTATAGTTAATATTAATAGCTATAGCTATTAATAATAATAGTATATATATATATATATATATATAATATAAGAGGCGTGTGGGTGATCTGGATGCTTACTATGAGACTGGTGTGTTTAGGAGGTGAGTGAGACAGAGAGTGTGTGTGTGTGTGTGTGTAGGGGAGTGCACGCATGTGTACGTACGTACGCGAGCGCGTGGGCGGGAGCATGTGTGTGTCCAGGTGCGCGAGGGTGCGACCGCAGTGCGTGAGGCGGCAGCAGCCAGGGCCAGTCAGCATCTCCTCTCCGCCTCTCCTGCTTCTCTCCAGAGGTTCCGGCCCGGTGACCCACCCCCACGCTCCGCGGCTCTCCCGTGGTGGGGGCTGTCCCCTGGGAGCTGTCCCCTGGGAGCTGTCCCCTGGGAGCTGTCCCCTGGGAGCTGTCCCCTGGGAGCTGTCCCCTGGGAGCTGTCCCCTGGGAGCTGTCCCCTGGAGCTCCCCAGTCGATGGCATCGCTGACCGACTCTAAATGTCACTCCATCAGCCCGGGCACCTGTCCACAGGTCTATTGACTCACAATGAGACACACCACTTAGTCATCATCACAGCTAATTCTATTCTATCTCATAGGGATCTTATTCTATTCTATCTCCTAGGGATCTTATTCTATTCTATCTCCTAGGGATCTTATTCTATTCTATCTCCTAGGGATCTTATTCTATTCTATCTCATAGGGATCTTATTCTATTCTATCTCCTAGGGATATCGCTAGTCTTATTAATACCGTTACCTGTGCTGAGCTACAGTGCTCCTACATCAGTTAAGACAAGCGAGATCTTGATGGATCGCCTGCTCTCGTTCCGCTCCCGAAGCTTCGACCTCTGAAACACTGCTTCCCTCAGAACCAGTCTGAGCCTGCCAGGCGTTCACACAGGAACACGCAACACCGATTGAATTTGCAGCTCAAGCTTCCTATTATAATGTGTATTTGAGATCTCCCCTAAGAGCCGTTTGCAGTTTTGCCTCGGCTCAGAACTCTGTGTGTAAACTCTGAGTGCGCCGGTCATGGTTATTGTGTGAGTCAATAGGATCGACAAGCAGATACGAGTCTGCACTCAAATTAAGAGGGAACTGGTGAGAGATCAATAGTATTATTGTTCAGTAGTAGAACCATTTTGTGGACCATTTCGTTTCCACGTGGAGATGAATAAAGTGCCACTACTATTACTAACATACTGTACACTCACAACAACAGAGAAGTGTGCAAATAGCTCTTTGATTTGAGGTAAGGCGAGGCGTGGAGAGAGGGACGATTCAGCAGTGCAACCTCTCCCCACTCTCCTGGGTTGAGGAGATCCGTCGAACCGCAGTCCGCCTGACCTCACAGACCGTCCAGTGGGAGGGAATGGACTTTCTGAGTCCTCCTCACATAGACACGCACGCAGGCGCCCACACACACACACACACACACACACACACACACACACACACACACACACACACACACACAATCAGAACACATGCATTCACACGCACGCACACACACACACACACACACACACACACACACACACACACACACACACACACAATCAGAACACATGCATTCACACGCACGCACACACACACACACACACACACACACACACACACACACACTGGGTCTGGGAATGATGATGAGATGTGGAAGAGAGGTGCACACGCTCGAAGGCAGAATAGATTGGAATAAAGAAAAGAGGTCTATAATGTTTGTTCATTTTTTTACCTATTATTTTTATTTGTAATTTTTTCTCTTTATTTATTACTCTTTCGGGGGGATATCCACACTTGCTTTATTTGTCTCCCTTTGACCTTGTAATCATTTAAGGGTGGCGATTTAAACACAGCCTTCAAATAATACACTACGTTTGTGTCATCATATTGAGCCCCCGCAGTTCTTCTCTCTTTCCCAACCGTTCTGACAGGGGGGTGTTTCTGTGGCGCTCTCTCCTCACACCAGCCCGCCTCTCTCCACCTCCTACCTCTCTCTTCCCACTCACTCCATCGTTCATTCTTCTCTGGTTAACTCCCTCCCTCCCTCCTCCCTCCCCCCTGCCTCTCTCTCTATCTCTCTCTCCGCGTTTCCCCCCTCTCCATTCTCTCTCGTTCCTCTCTTTCACTCCACCTCCTCCGTTCTCTATCTCTCAGAGCCCCCCCTATCTCTCTCTCTCTCTCTCTCTCTCTCTCTCTCTCTCTCTCTCTCTCTCTCTCTCTCGTCTTGGAGACAGTGGTGTGTGCAGCCTCACATCTCCGCTGCTGCCTGGCAGGCTGCTCCCCTCGTGCGCTCCGCTCCGCTCTGCGCCGTTCCCGCACTGCGCTCCTGCCTCTCCTCCTCTCCTCTCTCTGCTCCGTCTTCTCTTCTCCTCTTTCTCCGTCTCTCCTCCTCTTCCTCCTCCTCCTCTGCTCTGGGGAATTTTGTATTTTTTCGCTCGCCGCCGATCCGTGCTGCTCTGACGGGTTTGGGGACGTATGCTCCATCTGGTCCCCGGCAGGACCGCCGCCGCTACAGTGGGACCGGGAATCTCTGGAGTCGGCGTCTGGATGCCCCCTGGCGCTCCGAGGTCGTCCGTCGCGCCCCGTGGATCTGTGGGGAGGGAGGGGGGAGGGCGCGGGAGGGAGGGAGGGGGTGAGCGGACCAGGGGGCGAGGGCGGTCGTGGTGCTAGCGCTGGTCTGTAGTCCGTCGGGGGGGTCATGCTCTGGGACCTGGGCTCTTGTCGGCTGGACACCCCCCTGCTCTGCCCCCCTGGAGGCGGGGCGGCGTTCCTGGCTCTGGGGAAAGGCGGGCGGCGGCGGGAGGAGCCCGAGAGGGAGACGGAGCGGGCACCATGAACCAGCTGGACGCCCCGCCGCGGCCACTCAACTGGACCATCAGGAAGCTGTGCCACGCCGCCTTCCTGCCCTCTGTGCGCCTGCTCAAGGTACCGCTGGACAGAGACGGGGGGGAGGGGTGAGGGGGGAGGGGGGTGGGGGTGGGGGGGGTGCGTGGGGGGGGGGGGGCGTGGAAGAGAGAGTGTGAAACGCAGAACGAAGACTATAACGAAGGAGGGTTGGATGTGGCAAACCAATTGGGGATGGATGGATGGATGGATGGAGGGATGGAGGGATGGAGGGGTAGCACCCAGAGATGGAGAGGGAGAAGATGGAGGGAATGAAAAGAGGATTAACAGGAGCGGGCAGGGGGAGGGAGGGAGGGAGGGAGAGAGGAGGGAAGAGAGAAGGAGCGAGAGGTAGAGTAAACAGGCAGAGGGGGGCAGGTGTGTAGAACGGAGGAGAGCTCCGGGGATGATGACTGGGGGGATGAGGAGAGGGTGAGGGGCTGAGTTGGGTCAGGTGAAGGAAGAGAGGGATGTGACAGGGATAGGAGGAAACGAGTTCTAGGAGGAGGGCAGGAGTCGTGGTGAAGTCCAAAGGTGTGTGTGTGTGTGTGTGTGTGTGTGTTTCTGTAGGTGTGGGTTTAATTCAGTGGTTTGCAGGTTTTAAGAGCTGACATGCATTTACATGCAGGCTTAATGACAAAGTTTAGCATAAAGACCCTGCAGTTTGAAGGACCTCCAGGCTTGGCCCTGCCTGTCAATGTCATTGTTATTTTATTAAATAGCACCGTTCATCAATTCAAATCAATGCAGCGTGGAGCTTTACATAAAAAGAGATCGATACATAAACAGAAATCATAGTATAACCTTGTTATAACCAGCCATATCCTATTGTTTTTAACAGAACTAGTATTAAAGAGTGTGTGTGTGCGTGCGTGTGTGTGTGTTTATGGTTGGTTGTAAGGGTTCCAACAACGGGATGCCCAAGAAGAGGGCTAAACGCCTTGCTAAGTACTGCTCTCTCTCTGCTGTCATGGCAGCAGTCATATATGGCGGAGACGCTGCTACTTGTACCCATGAAAGATGTGTGAAAAAGAAAGTTATGCCGCTGGTCCATGAATTATGATTGCATACTGGCTGCACCTTTAGTATTTGTGGCTCTGTAATGTAATTTTCTCTATGTGGACATAAATCAATGGTTAATATGTGTGTGTGTGTGTGTGTGTGTGTGCGTGTGTGTGTGTGTGTGTGTGTGTGTGTGTGTGTGTGTGTGTGTGTGCGTGTGTGTGTGTGTGTGTGTGTGTGTGTGTGTGTGTGTGTGAGTGAGTGAGGGGTTTGGTAATCTCTGATGGGGTTGGAGAGTGTGTGATCTCTCTTAGGGGGATGTCAGAGCGTCCGTCTGATAGGCCTGTCATTATATGTGGCCACATTTCTGCAACGCCAAGCACTTTCTCTGTCTGCCGTTCAGCTCCATTACCTGCCTGCTGTGAAGCGCGTGCATGTGTGCGTGCGTGTGTGTGTGTGTGTGTGTGTGCGTGTGTGTGGTTGTTGGTTGCGGGGGGAGGGGGGGGGGGGGGTTGCACAGTTTATGTGATTGCTTGCATTGAGAGGTAAGTAGGCTTGACTGATGATATGCTTGTGTGTGTGTGTGTGTTTTCTGTGTGAGAGACAGCAGGCAGCGCTGCCAGTGAAGGAATCTCTCAGATCTCTTATCTCTGCCACACACCCACACACACACACACACACACACACAAACAAACACACAACTTTCCTGTTGATCTCTCACACTCTTTAACAATCTGACAAATGCTTTGAGGATCCCGATGTGGAGGTTTTGCTCAGGAGATTGATCGTTGACTGCTGTTGTTGTTGTTGTTGCTGGAGTGTTAATCTGTAAGAGATGAAGGTGTTCGGTGTTGTTGGCAACATGCCCCCTTTCAGTTACACTGAACTCAACAGTGGTTTGCGTTCAGAGAAATTACATTGGTTTATTGGTTTGGTGTTATTGCAGAATCACTGTGCTGTGAGCAGGCCACAGCACTCATCTACACAGCAAACACACAGCTGAATGTCACTGACCGCTTACCTGCCGCTGCCAAGTAGGGGAGCAGTTCATCAAAAGGCTGTTACCCCTCCCCGCCGCCATGCGCTGCCACGGCAACCACCATCACACCCACCGATTGGCCTTTAAGCTCGGCCGACGTGGGTGGGAGGGTCACCGCCCCACCTTACGCTCAGGATAAGTCGTGATATTGATCGAAGGAAGATTGAACATCCGGGTGGCGGCCGGAGTCTTCGCCTCGCGGTAGTGATGCGCCATCAACTCCCACCTGGTCACCAGAGAACCAGGCTCGGTCCCAGGGTGCTCGGTGCTGTTACTGTACTGCGGGTTCTAACCTGATGATACTCATTACAGTATATTTCAGGCGGACGCGTAGGTCATCCTGAATAAGAGTGAAGTCCAAAGGTGTCTGGTCTGTCCGCAGCGCGCTGGTAATTCACTAAGGGTTAGCTTAGCTTAGCACGTTATTCATTCTGGGCCTAACTGGCAATGAATCATGTCTTCTTGTCATATTCCAATATGTGTAATTAAATTCTCCACAGTAGCAATGTGTCCCCCGACCTTTAAAAGGATGTGTTTTCATCCCCTGAATAGAAGAGCATCTCTATTAAGGAAGGGACCGAAGGGTTTAATGAATAAGGGCCTTGAGAGGAAGACGAAAACAATAAAGGAACAATATAGTTCCACAACACAAGCTGCCCGCCTGTTCTCTCTGGACAACCTTGAACCTTTTCTGTACCTCAGAGAAGTCTGGACCTGATACGACTGGCTAGGTCAAACTGTCAGCCTATCAGAGACTTCAGATCTGATTGGCTAGATCAAAGTGTCAGCCTATCAGAGGCTCTGGACCTGACGAGGTCAAACTGACAGCTTATAAGAGGCTCTCGACATGGCTAGGTCAAACTGTCAGCTTATCAAAGACTCCAGACCAGCCTAGGTCAAACTGTCACTTTATCAGACTCTGAGCCCAACCTGAGCCAGCTGGAGTGAAGTTCTGTGCAAGTATTGGCATGTCCTTGTCACTAACACCCATGACTTGCATTTTAATAGATTGCACATTGTTTTTTCGGTGACTGAGTCCCGGGTTAAAGATGGTCGCCACACAGCAACACAATAGTATGTCTGAAAGTCTGAAATTGAATGTCTACCCTCTTTTATCTCCTCTGTGTGTACCCCTCCATCATCTCGGTTCCATTTCACACCTCCCTCTCTCCCTCTCTCTCCCTCTCTCTCTCTCTCTCTCTCTCTCTCTCTCTCTCTCTCTCTCTCTCTCTTCCATGTCAATTTCCTCTCTTCTCTGACCCTCTTCGTGGAAATAATAGTTTATTTTCTTTATTTTCACACCTCAATCTTCTCTCCTTGTCTTCTTACCGTAACCTCATCTCTCTCTTTGTCTCTGCTCTTGACCCTCTCTCCCTCTCTCTCTCTTTCTCTCTCTCCTCTCTCTCTCTGTTTCTCTTTCTCTTTCACTCTCTCCCTCTCTCTCTGTCTCTCTCTCTCTCTCCTCTCTCTCTGTTTCTCTTTCTCTCTCTCTCTCTCTCTCTCTGTCTCTCTCTCTCTCTCTCCTCTCTCTCTCTGTCTCTCTCTCTCTCTCCCTTTCTCTCTCTCTGTCTGTCTGTCTGTCTCTCTCTCTCTCTCTCTCTCTCTCTCTCTGTCTCTCTCTTTCTCTCTCTCCCTTTCTCTCTCTCTGTCTGTCTCTCTCTCTCTCTCTCTCTCTCTCTCCTCTGCTTCCTTCCTCTCAGCCCTGTATGATCTCTGATCTCCTCTCCTTCAACCCCCTTTGTAAGAGAAAGAATCAGATAGAGTGTGGCTTGATCATTACCCAAATGTTCTTACACCCCCTGGAGTTGTCCATGAGTGTGAAGTGCTCTCCATTCCTCTTTCTGTCCTTCCCTCTTTCCCCTCTCTTTCTCTCTTTATGGCTCCTCATTCTCTCTCTCTCTCTCTCTCTCTCTCTCTCTCTCTCTCTCTCTCTCTCTTTATCTCTATATTCTTAAGTCCTTGCCCCTTTGCTTCATGAACATAAAGCCTTTTAGGCCAAGGTAAACACCTTATTTAAAATGTATGTAGAGGGAAGCAGCCAAGGAAATAAATGTATCTCTCTTAATGCTAAAAATGCATTTGCATATCATAAACCAGCACACTGTGCGGTAAATCTCCACAGCTGTGCGGTAAATCTCCAATGGCTGTATACAATACCACAGATATAATGCCTATCCTTCTATTGTATCATCACTGTTTTTCACATGGATGGTCCTGTGTGGGTGGCTGCTCATTCATCGTTTTACCTATAGGTGGCACTCTGTCAGTGTTTGTATTAGCAGTGGGGGGGGGGGGGGGGGGGGGGGCTACTGTGTCAAACAGGTTGGGTGATGCCAACAGGGTGATGCCAACAGGGTGATGCCAACAGGGTGATGCCAACAGTACCCAGAGTCCTGCTGGTTAAGTGCTGGAGGAGGTGATAAAATGATTAAAAGGATGAACAGGATGAAACAGTTGTGCAACAGGAGTCGACAGCTCCGCCAAGTTGTCGATGTCTTGACGGTCATGAAAGGAAGTCGCGATCTGCATATTTTACGAAGCAGCCTATGAAATGTTTCCTCAAACTGGACAGGCGACCAAGCTTCCTCAAAGCTCGGAACTTCAATTTTGGGATGGTTATGTCATGTGTCATCAACGTCATGGTTTTCCATGTCACTCATGCGTCCTCTCAGGTGGCTCAACTGAAAACACTCTTGTCCCCTGAGTGTCGTCCTCCTGCTCAACACCAGGTTGAACGTTACTCTTGACACAGAGGAAGTAAAGTCAACTGGCCTGCTCTGTCAATTCATGGACTTAGCCATTGGTAGGTTCTTATCTATAAGCCATTCTGCGTAGACTCCCTGTTATTTATCTGTTTTTCTAACCAGAAAACATGGACATTTTGGGTTACGGTGTCAGGACACTATGCTATGACTGTTCCTAGAGTTCTGACTGAGTTGGGATAAAGGATTTTATGTTTTCTGCACCATATGCATGGAATAGCTGGCAAAATGAACTTACAGTAAACTCCAGGATCACCCTGAATAAATGTAAAGGCATGATCAAATCTAAACAAACGGACTGACTCAATTAATATTAATTGTTTTAATTGAAATAGGATTCATGGCTTCCCTCCAGGATCACCCTGAAGGAATTTAAAGGCATGATGAAATCTAAACAAACGGACTGACTCAATTGATATTAATTGTTTTAATTGAAATAGGATTCATGGCTTCCCTGCACTTTTACTGTAAAGCACTTTTGAGTTGATCTACTGTTTTCACAGTATGAGTGTACTGTATGAAATTAATGTTTGTACTGCCACCATTCTTGGGCCAGGTTGCTCTTGAAAATGGGTCTAAGCCTGCTTAAATAAACTTGAATGAAATGAGTTCATGAGCTCTATGGTGTTCATAAGCTCTTTGTGTAGAGCTACGCCAACACTTTGCGGCAGATCTCCCTCCTGGCTGCACAGAGCAAACATTGGGCCTCGCTAACAGATCAGACTAATCATTAAGATTGTGTGAACAGATTGCTCCCATCGGAACCGGGAAGCTGCAGATTTTCGGATTCAATTAGCCATCTTGTGATATTGACACTCATAATTCACCCACAGTATGTCTCTCTCTCTCTCTCTCTTGCTCTCTCTCTCTCTCTCTCTCTCTCTCTCTCTCTCTCTCTCTCTCCCTCTCTCGTATGCCCACACTCACCCACACCGTGGTGACAGCAGGCCAGGGCGTGCAGAGGGGGAGATCATGTGTCAGAAACACCGGCGAACTGTTTCCGCTCGGTGTGCAGACCCGATCCGGGGTGCGTTATCCGTGGTTCTCTCAACGATCCACCCTTCTTAAACTCCCCGGAAGCCGTCATGTTCACGTCTCAATTAATCAAACGCAGCATGCGTGGAATCACAATGAAGACATTATCTCACTAACGAGGCAAAGGAGGAACTTTGTTCGGCAATTAAGACTTCATTCCTTTCAATACGAATACGCTTACTTCCCATTTGGCATGGCTCCACTAGCGATGGGGAACCGTGCAGACATTTGTGGGCGCTTGCCAGACTCTCTCACCATGTACCGGCAACAAAAGACGAGTTGAAAGGAACTCTTGTAAACTGCCCAGCCTGAATCCATACTAATATTCGACCGTTTGTCAATCATGCCTGGCCGGCCCACAGAACCCAGGCGGAGCCCCCCCCCCTCCCACACACACACCCTACCTTAACATGAGAGCATCCGTGACATCATCAGTAAATTTATGGCTGCAATATTGACCTTTCACCTGCCCTGCTCTCGCACCCTGTTGCGGCTGTGTCACTGGGAGTTATGGGCCTGGCCTTGACGGCTTCTTAATTATGGATACGGACAATAAGTCATGTAACCACTTTCTCATGGACTTGTTTATGTACTGTACAGTTGCACTGGAATAGACCCATGGGGAGACTGTGCGTGTGTGTGTGTGTTTGTGTGTGTGTGTGTGTGTGTGTGTGCGTGCGTGCTTATGTATTTGTATGCATGCATGTGTGTGCGTGTTGTGTGTGTGTTGTTCATGCTTCAGTAACTTGTTTATGTTAGGAGTATGCGAGTGTCTGCTTGTGTGTGCGTGGGTGCTTATGTGTTGTGTGTGTTTGTGGGTGTGTGTGTGTTTGTGTGTGTGTGTGCGTGCGTGCTTGTGTGTGTGAGTGTGTATGTGTGTGTGTGTGTTTGTGTGTGTGTGCGTTGGTGCTTATGTGTGTGTGTGCATGTGTGTGTGTTTGTGTGTGTTTGTGTGTGTATGTGTGTGTGTGTGTGTGCGTGTGTGTGTGTGTGTGCGTGCGTGCTTGTGTGTGTGAGAGTGTATGTGTGTGTGTGTGTTTGTGTGTGTGTGCGTTGGTGCTTATGTGTGTGTGTGCATGTGTGTGTGTTTGTGTGTGTGTGTGTGTGTGCGTGTGTGTGTGTGTGTGTGCGTGCGTGCTTGTGTGTGTGAGTGTGTATGTGTGTGTGTGTGTTTGTGTGTGTGTGCGTTGGTGCTTATGTGTGTGTGTGCATGTGTGTGTGTTTGTGTGTGTGTGTGTGCGTGCTTGTGTGTGTGTGTGTGTGTGTATGAGTGCATGCTTGGTTCGGATCTCAGGCACTAGGGGTCCTCAACTTTTGACTCTTCCGCCCCCTCACACCTGGGGAGTAACACCACCGCGGAGCCAATTACCTGATGAAAGAGGAAAAGCTTCTCAAGAAGAGGCCCTGGCCGAGTGCATTGTGCATTATTAAATCAGTCCAATCAATTAGACTAAGTGCCACTTCCCCATGGATGTGCTTAGAGTGCAGAAGTAGGCTATTTCACATCTGTATGTAAGACTGCTCAGCCAGTACCATATGGTGTGAGTGTGTGTGTGTGTGTGTGTGTGTGTGTGTTTGTGCTGGCATGTGTGTGTGTGCGCGCGGGGGTGTGTGTGTGTGCGTGTGTGTGCGTGTGTGCATGTGTGTGTGTGCGCGCACACACCTGTGTGTGTGTGTATGTGTGTGTCAGGATTTATTGGGGGGTAATTGATGGATACTGAAAGGACCTGAGGAGAAGTACGTTGACAAAACAAACGATCAATACATTTCAATATGATGATGGCTATTGTATTCCTCCCGTATCACCGTCCCGGCTGTTTAGATAATGAAGTGGTTTTCAAGCAGGCACTGGGAGGAGAGGGGTGGGGAGGGGAGGGGAGGGGAGGGGAGGGGAGGGGAGGGGAGGGGAGGGGAGGGGAGGGGAGAGGAGGAGAGAAGGGTCTGGGGGTGGAAAAGCATATAGCTAATGAGCGCCCTTGCACGGTGGTATTTCAAGTCATGGGACCCAAGGGAAACATTAGGTTACACCACCAACAGGGAACTCACACTCATTATTATGATCAGACTCACACCCAGCCTGTTGTTAGATCAGACAGAGGCCAGAGACAGTAATCAGTGTTCCCTCTCAGAGCCCTAATCAGCTCTCTAGTCACGCTGCATCTAAATAGAGGTGATCTGGAGCAGACACGTGTGGCAGCGGCGGTTTGGAAATCAGCACCACGGACAGCGTGCGTCGGCAGCCCAGTCTCTGCCTACGATCTGGATGAAGACACCCAGCGTGGCGTCGGATGTACTCGCCTTAGATCACGTGAATTTATATCATCGTATTCATGAGGACTGCAATCAGTAGAGCGCTCCTGAAGAGGGTACCGAAACGTAGTCCCATTGAAGTCTGATCTGAAATGGAAGTAGTGTGTGAGGGCTTTTCGCTTCATTACTGTTGGCCCTTGGCATTCTCCTAGTCGTATAGCAAGTGTGCAGAAGGCTTTTTTCCTTGTATCAGTAGAACACGTGCACCATATTATGGCAGTGTCCCCTAGAGTGGATAACAGGCTTGTCTGTGGGGTCGGCAATTTTATCTGGACCCGTGGCCATGGTTTTCAGTGGAAAAACAGCTGACGGGCGCAAGTCCGCCAATTGCCTCTAAGCACTGGTGTAAACAGTGTCTGTAACTCAGACTGTAGAGAGTTGTGACCCAGTTAAATATTGCAGTAGCACAACTGCATTAGGAATCTGTTGCTCAACTGAGGTAATGTCCCCACGCATCTATCTATCTATCTATCTATCTGCCAAGCTACATCTCTATCTATCTATCTGCCAAGTTACATCTCTATCTATCTATCTGCCAAGCTACATCTCTATCTATCTATCTATCTATCTGCCAAGCTACATCTCTATCTATCTATCTATCTATCTATCTATCTATCTGCCAAGCTACATCTCTATCTATCTATCTGCCAAGCTACATCCCTATCTATCTATCTATCTATCTATCTATCTATCTGCCAAGCTACATCCCTATCTATCTATCTATCTATCTGCCAAGCTACATCTCTGTCTATCAAGCTACATCTCTATCTGTCTATCAAGCTACATCTCTATCAGTCTATCAAGCTACATCTCTCTCTATCTATCAAGCTACATCTCTCTCTGTCTATCAAGCTACATCTCTCTCTATCTCTGTCTATAATGCTCCCTCCATCTCTCTTCTTCCTCCATGTCCCGTTACCATCTGTCCATCCCAAGGCGTTGATGAAGTGAGTCGGGCCAGATCAATTATCCCCTCCACGTTTCAACTGGAACCGCTTGAGAACATCTCAGTTGAACATGCACAGCCGGTGTCATCATCCC
>NC_140256.1:17359257-17384257 GCF_949987555.1 Borostomias antarcticus | reverse complement strand
CTTCCCACGTTGCCTGGCGAGGGACAATATTGTCTGCGATGTAGAGGTCCTGTGGCCTGACCCAGCCCGACGACGTGATGCCGCCCAATGATTTCAGTCTTGTGTCCTTCTACTGTACAACATACAGTACACTGTAGCACAGTTCATTTTGAGTCCCGTTAACTTTTTTCTTCTTCTTTGGGGGTGGGGGTATTGATATGTCAGTTATGTCATTAAAAAAAACATCACACACTGAACATTGTGTTTTCAAAGCGCATTGTGTTGCCTCTGTGTATGAAATGCACTATACAAATAAAGCTTTGATTGAAAATAAAAGCTTTGATTGATTACTTTGCATTGAGTTGTGATAACTGTATTTTCTTAATTTACATACTATTCCTATGAAACACACACATCTATAAATGCCCAATACATATATTTTGAGAACAGATAAGGTTTCTAAAAATGTGTCCTGGCAGTTGTGAAAAACTGTAAAAAGAACATTCAGTCGAGATCACTTTAGTCAAAATTGACCCATTTATTAGCATGCAACAATATATAATATATAATATACAGCAAATGAATTTTGGCAGTGTGCTCTGTTCGGGGGGCCCCATGCCTTCCACACATGTGGAAAGCGGGTTATTAGGGGGAGGCATTCTAGATGTCCCCCCCTCTGGGCCGCTTGGCCCAGAGTGCCGGAAGAGGGAACGGCATCTAGCCCCCTGCCTCTATGACGATCAGAGTGGGCCGCAATCGGGAAGACGCTCGGAGGCAACTCAGTCCACTAAGACCGTCAAAGAGAGCCACAGGGGGACTGCTGTACATTATAGTCCCTGGCCTCCACGGGCCGACGCTTCCTGGAGTTCGAAGGAGATACAGCCTAGTGTCTCTGCCTCCATGGTAACCGGAGGGACCGCTGGATGGCCCTTCGGAGATGTTTCGGCCCACGATCACCACGGAGCGCCACAGAGACTAAGCTAGTGAAATTCCCTGGCTTCTACTAGCCGACGCATAGTGGAATACCAGAAGAATGCAGCAATACCCCCCAAAACAAACCCACCGGCAGCTCGGAGTGGAAGCACTAGCTCCTCGCCCTAAACGGACACCCCAAACCACGGACCGGAGAGGACATCACGGGCAGCAGGTAGCAAAACGCACTAAAACACAAACATGAGCACGGAACTAGCGATGTGACGTTTGCGAACGATCCGATTCTTTTGAACGGCTCTTTAAAAACGAACGATGGGAACCGATTCGCAGTTGTGGGAGCCGTTCTTTTTTCACTCAAGCTCCTCCCTACTACTTCACTGGCGAACAGGAAGGAGGAGAGCAGCATAGCAGAGTACAGGTGTTGCGTGAATAACATAAGTCAGGTTTATTCACCTAACATAAGTCAGGTTTATTTATTTTGGATTTATACAAAGAGTAAATCCCAAAAATTATCTTGCTGTCAAAGCAGAGGCATGTGGCGCCACCCTGTGGAATGTTTACCACAAACGTCCACACAAGACATTACCAAATGAAATTAGAGCCTAATCATTATTTCAGAATATCCCACCAATAGAATATATATTGGAGGTCTAAGTTTGAATTATTCTGATCCAAATATTACCCTGTCATTCCTCCCAGTGATTATTTCCCAGATAAAATGGGTCACCCCAAGGCTGGCTTCTTAAAAATAAATAAATATAACAATGAGCCAGTCTTTTGAACGGCTCTTTGAAAGGAACGGATCCTCAAGATCCGGCTCCCTTCAAAGAGCCATAAATCCCATCTCTACACGGAGCGCAAGAGCAGAGACCGCGGATGCAGCGAGCACGCAGATACAAGCGATCAGCAGTAATGGCAAGAGTGAACAATGACATGTTTTGACAGCTTAAATACATGCGCTCTGCGAGCTGAACCAATGCTATTACAGCTGACAGTCAGCTGGTGGGTTGCGTCATACGGGGTGTGACTGATTAGCCTCTGCCGATTAGCCCAGCGTTGACGACGTGCCTCGCCTGAAGTTACGTCGGAGACTTCATTTCTCACACTCTGAACATTGTGTTTTCAATTGTTTTGTTGTCGTGTGTAATGATGCTTATAGTGTTGCAGGCCTTGAGAGGGATTTTGGTGTCAAAGTTTGCTTTTGAGCATATGAGCAACTGTTTTGGTGTGATAGTTTGGTTTTGAAAAGAGAATGTGAGGTTTTGTTTATGTAACTTAAGAAAAGTGTTTTGTGTTTAGAGTTTTGGGAAAAGGGAGTGCAGTTTCGTGAAATGTGTTTTAGCAATTGTGAAAAACTGTAATTTGAATTGTCAAACAAAACAAAACACTCCTCTCTCCTTTACTGCCTCTCTCTCCCTCTTTCTTTCACCTCATTACGTCTCTCTCCCACTCTCTCCCCATCTCTGTCTCTCGCTCTCTTTCCCATCTAATCACCCTCATTCTGTCTGTCAGCCTGGATGACGAGGATGAGGCGAGGATCGAGGCAGGGAGGGAAGGAAAGCGAAAGGGATAGAGAGAGAGAGAGGCAGGGAGAGGAAAGGTGTGTATGTGTGTGTGTGTGTGAGAGAGAGAGAGAGAGAGAGAGAGATAGTGTCGGGGGGGAAAGGAGAGCGAGAGAGGGATAGAGGCAGGGAATAAAGCAGAGTCACATCTGTGAGAGACAGGCATCAAGGGTGTCTAGGGACTGATGGAGAGAGAGACGAGGGCAGAGGGGGGAGAGAGAGAGAAAAGCCAAATGAGCGCCAAACGTACCCGGAAAAGAAGAGCAAGCTAGAAAGAAAGCGATAGGGGAAAAGCTAGTGAGGGCGTTAGATGAAAAGGAGAGACGCGGTGTAACGGGCGGAGGGCGACAATGATAGAGGAATGAGTGTGACGGGGCGGAGGGCGAGGATGATAGAGGGATGAGTGTGACGGGGCGGAGGGCGAGAATTATAGAGGGATGAGTGTGATGGGGCGGAGGGCGAGAATGATAGAGGGATGAGTGTGACGGGGCGGAGGGCGAGGATGATAGAGAGATGAGTGGGACGGGGGTAGAGAAGAGGACGGGAACAGAGTTTTTTGTTTTTTTTGCCCGACCTGATTCCTCGACAGCTCTCTCCGCCTTATCTGCCTCGTACAGACGCGGAGGCGGGCGCCCAACAGCGACCCCCCCTTTCCATCAGCCCATCAGCGTGACGGGGTCGGCGTCACTTCCCCCTCGGCGCGCTGCCCTTGGGTCCAGAGGTCGGGAAGCTTTACACGCCCTACTTCCCCAATGCTAGTTACATATTGCCGGGCCATCGGGGCTGTGTGCAGCACGGTCACAGTAAAGTAGGTTATGCTACAAGATTAGCGCTACTACGACAGAACCTAGATAGGCGGCAAAAACGCGGTAAACGGCATGAGGTCGGTTTACGCCGACAGACAAGCTCATGTTGTAAAAAGCCAGGAGTCGATGTGTGGTTGGGGGATTGTGACATGTCACACGTTACTGACGCAGATTGCCAGTGGCTTGATGCCTTTCTGAAGCAATATCCCAGTCGCGAGGTCAGAGTCACTGGCATGCCTGACATCGTTTCACTCACCACTGGCATGAAAAATCCACATAAAGGGGTTTCAAATCAGTCCTCTTCCATTCGGAATGAGATCATGTAAATGATTTAGTTGGAAGTGTGTAAGGGTAGAGAGATAGAGAGGGAGGGAGAGAGAGAGGGGGGGAGAAAGACTGCATTATGCGACACCACTGCATTCAGTACTGTAATTCCCTGTGGAAATTACCCAGAGATGAAACAGATTATCCAGTTTCAGCAGGATGGAGCGACGTGTAAGGAAAAAAACAGGGAACAGGAAGTCCTACAGGAGCAGAGAGCAGTATGGGACATGTGGTCCGTCTCTTCGACAAGGGCTATCCTTGATAGTACAGGTAGATGTGTATACACCTACAGTACAGAAAATGGTGAAATGGTCTGGATTTATATCATATCAAAAGGGAAGAGTTGAAGGCAGCCTTTCGTAAACAAAAAACATATTGGTACAGTGTTCCAGCGAGAGATTTGCTCTGACCTCTTGTGGTTTCCGCCATCTGTTCTAGATTAGCCGGGTTTCTTTCTCCTCGACTAAGTCGCTCCCTGGACTGCTCGCATGGTTCCCAGCCAAACCCACCTGTCTGATATCTGTGCCTGTCAGAGGTTTACCATATTTGAGACACAATAGACTGAATAATACATGCTTTGGTAGAAGCATTTCATAAATATTTGTGTGTTTAGATAAGTGGGTTTGAGTCAGAGTGCGTATGCTTATTTGGGTGATGCTATGTGTGTGTGTATGTGGGTGGGGGCTTCTCTGTGCATGTGTGTGTGTGTGTTTGTGTTTGCTTCTGTGTCTGAGTGATTTTGTGTGTGTGTGTGTGTGTGTGTGTGTGTGTGTGTGTGTGTGCTTCTCAGTGTGTATTCCTTACTGTCTGCGTGTGCTTCTGCGTGTGTTTGCGTGCATGCGTGTGTGTGTGATTCTCTGAGTGTGTGTGTGTGTGTTGATTGGCAGCAGTGATGGTGCTTTCTGCCCAAACCTGCCTGGGGGCTGACAGTTCATTTTCGGGGACACAGCGTTGGCGTGACACGGCTAATCTGGGCGCATCAAGACGCCCGTCTATACAAAGGCAGGGGGTGGGGGGGCGGGATAATAATACACGGACGCCCCTGTTTTCTGCCAACCTTTCTCTTCTGACTGAGTGTTCCAGTCAGTCTTAAATCACCATCATCTGGTTTCCCTGCAGCTACTATCCCCATCTCATCTGTCTTTCAAATCGCAGGTCGTTCTAGCTCCTTATCCAGTGAAAATAGCTCCTGCTTGGGGTAAATGTGCCTTTGCTGCGCTATCGCTGTGAGGTAAAGCTGTTTTAGTTCTGCTGCTGTTGCACCACTCTCCTGTCACATGTTATGTAACTGTTACATAACTGCTTCCACAGCCTTCTCCTAGCTAGCTTCTCCACTTTCCACCCCGCCCCAATTCCGAATATGCGCACTTGTCCTTAACCAACATCGTAGCCTCACACTGTATCTGAGCTGTGTCTCGGAGTGTCACATAGCATCAAGATTCCGATCCCAGAAGGTTACTAGATAATTCCAGAAGTATTCGTACGCATACGGGGCTGTGATCTGGCAAACTGAAAGACTGTTTCTTCTGTAGACCACCCTCTGGGGGTTGATGGCGTGTCGATAGCAGCCATTTAGCGTCCACTTAGTCTCACTCCGGTCCGGTTAGAGCGCAGGAGGGGGGGGGGGGGGTTGGGTGGAGCTACACTACAACACTATCCCTCTACTAACGTATAAACTACCCCTCTACTAGCGTATAAACTACCCCTCTACTAGCGTATAAACTATCCCTCTACTAGCATATAAACTACCCCTCTACTAGCATATAAACTACCCCTCTACTAGCGTATAAACTACCCCTCTACTAGCGTATAAACTACCCCTCTACTAGCATATAAACTACCCCTCTACTAGCGTATAAACTACCCCTCTACTAGCGTATAAACTACCCCTCTACTAGCATATAAACTACCCCTCTACTAGCGTATAAACTATCCCTCTACTAGCATATAAAATACCCCTCTACTAGCATATAAACTACCCCTCTACTAGCGTATAAACTATCCCTCTACTAGCGTATAAACTACCCCTCTACTAGCATATAAACTACCCCTCTACTAGCGTATAAACTACCCCTCTACTAGCATATAAACTACCCCTCTACTAGCGTATAAACTATCCCTCTACTAGCGTATAAACTATCCCTCTACTAGCGTATAAACTACCCCTCTACTAGCATATAAACTACCCCTCTACTAGCGTATAAAGTACCCCTCTACTAGCGTATAAACTACCCCTCCACTAGCGTATAAACTACCCCTCTACTAGCGTATAAACTATCCCTCTACTAGCGTATAAACTACCCCTCCACTAGCGTATAAACTACCCCTCTACTAGCGTATAAACTACCCCTCCACTAGCGTATAAACTACCCCTCCACTAGCGTATAAACTACCCCTCCACTAGCGTATAAACTATCCCTCTACTAGCGTATAAACTACCCCTCTACTAGCGTATAAACTATCCCTCTACTAGCGTATAAACTACCCCTCTACTAGCGTATAAACTACCCCTCTACTAGCATATAAACTACCCCTCTACTAGCGTATAAACTACCCCTCTACTAGCATATAAACTACCCCTCTACTAGCATATAAACTACCCCTCTACTAGCGTATAAACTACCCCTCTACTAGGGTATAAACTACCCCTCTACTAGCGTATAAACTACCCCTCTACTAGCATATAAACTACCCCTCTACTAGCGTATAAACTACCCCTCTACTAGCGTATAAACTACCCCTCTACTAGCGTATAAACTACCCCTCTACTAGCGTATAAATTATCCTAAGACACCTGGATGACGCCCAACCAATCCTGTGCCTAAGTCTGGGTTACTATACCCCCCCACCCCCCCTCGCTTGCGCTCTAACTGGAGACTAAGTGGACGTTTAATGGCTACTGCTATCGACACACCATAATCCCCCAGAGGTTGGTCTACAGAAGAAACTATCTTTCAACTAGCCAGCTCACAGCCCCATGCAGCCATATAGCACAACAGTATGTGTAAGAATACTTCTGGAATTACAGTATGTAGTAAGCTTCTGGAGTTCTGAAGTGGATAGTGTTTGACATGGGAGTGAACATGCAATTTCAAAACACAGTGGTATGTTATGACACTAACTGCAATGCAGTATTAACACAACTAGGCTATCTTTTACATGTCATGAATAAGCAAATGCATGCCAAGCCTTCTGTCAAAGAAATGGCACCGCTAATGTTTGGCATGCCTGGGATGTCTTAATCCTTTTTTCAATTGAGCGTCTGCCGTGATCTCAAACTTCAATATGTGCAATGAAAACAAACATTCCTCTCTCCAAGAATTATAGGTATGAGGCTGTATGTGTTTGTTTGTTTGTGTGTGTGTGTGAGAGAGAGAGAGAGAGAGAGAGAGAGAGAGAGAGAGAGAGAAAGAGATAGAGAGAAAGGATTAACTAGAAATAGTGCTCAGAGAGCACAGACCTGCCCATGAATGCATTTTGTGTCCACAATTGAATGGGTTGTAAATTGGCCCATGCGACACTCCACCACAGAGTTTCATGAAAAGTGGTCTGGTAGCTTTTGCATAATCCTAGTCCAGAAAATGAATGGAGATGAAGGGCCGGCCCAGCCTTGTTTAGGCGACTTGTGGATCCGCCCCGTAATTGGGATCTGCTCCGGAATTTAATGGATTGTTAGTTGAGAGAGAGAGAGAGAGAGAGAGAGAGAGGAGAGGGTAAGAGGGGCCTGCAGACAATGTTTGTCCTCAATATCCCATCTTGTCTGTGCCCAGAGTCAACACTCCACTGCTGCCGTGCCAATTAGACACTTCCATTCCCATTGCGAGAGAGTTGGCTGACGGACAAAGAGACGTGCGTCACAGAGCGAAAGAGAGAGATGGACGTTATTGATGGATAAATAATAAGGAAAGGAGATGTGGAGAGCGGGAGGAGGGGAGACAGCTCTCCCCTTGAGTTGTCTGACTTCAAAGTGACGGGCCTTTCATACAGACTCTCTCTTTCCATTGGTTAGCGTGCGGAGGCGGGGCCAGGAGAGGGACGTGATCACCATGGCTGGGTAGGGAGTCAGCCCTGGGCTCCCAACACTGCGCCCGGTTCCTCACATGCAGTCTTGTTCTACATAACGCCGCAATCGTCTCACTTGATTGCTTTTAATGTTTTCTAATGCAGCCTAGAGTCACAAGTGGCACACCACAGCCCCTGCCCCCCGCCATCTTTCATACATACTGTAGTAGGCTGATGGATTTTGATTCATGCAGAAAGAGGTGTTAATCTGATTTGAATGGATATAAATCAGCTCTAATGCTGGAGAGCGCTACAGTGACAAAGAGTGACGTGCTGCATACCAAAACCCATGACAGCGAGCTCAATGTGACACTGTGGGGGCGTTCTTGAGGTGCTGTGTGTTCCCTGCGCTCCTGAAAGGTCATTCTAATCTATGTAATGTCACTAACCCTAAAACACCAAAGTTATGTAGCGCAGGACTGGCTGAAGGTTTGAGGCAGGTGTGAGGCGTTACCGGTCTAGAAGCACTGTAACTGCCTTCCCTCACAGCATTGCAGACTGCAGAAGGTACGAGAGTGACGCAGACTGATGATGTCACAGAGGACACTGAAAGGCTCTGAAAGAAATGAACCTGTAATGGTACTCTGCTCTATCACTGTTCCTTTGTTTGTGCATGGCTGTAAGCCAGCACCATAGATAGCGTTTGTCGGGTTGTCACTCCCTCCCTTACTCCAGTCAATCTTGGCATGCATTTCTCTGTTGGCACCACAAGAGGCAGTAGTCCCAGCACACCAAAATAAAGAAGAAAACCAAAATCAACCCGTCGATCTCCACTGCACAAGTAGAGTAGCGGTGAAAGTGATCACCATTGCTTAAGTAGAGTGGCGGTGAAAGTATTGGACTCCCACCCAGGAGATCGGGGTTCCAGACCCAATGGGGATGATTTTATGGGACTATACCCCAAACCTCCACACGTTCATCCTTTCACTCCAACCTTTTCCCAGATAGCACACACATATCGGTCCTACATCGGAATCAGATCCACAATCCGCTGGAGTGTTTCTACTGGGGGGTGTCTAGAGGGGCACCGTTAAACAGCTGGAGAATTTCTGCTGGCAAGTCGGTAGCGGTCTCCGAGCGGAATTCCACTCACATTCGCACGCGCTGACGCCCTGCCCTGACGCCCTGCCCTGTCACTTTTCTGATGGTAAAACTCATGTGGACCTCTGTTGGGATAACGTCGGAATTCCGCTTGCATGGCACGCCCTCCCCTGTCCCTTTTCCCATGGTGGAACTCGATTGGGATACCGTCAAAATTCCTCTTGCAACTGTGGAGGGTAGTCTTGAACGACCTAGTCACTGACGACCAGCTCAACACGACGCCCCGGACAGGTCAGGTAAATTCTGGTTCAAAATGTAAAGCTGTATACAAACATAACGTAACGTTAGCCTAGCCGCCAGCTACTGTGTTGTAGCTCTTTAGTTGTAAGTGTTTTATTAGTATAGAGATGGATAACATTGTGAGGGATAATTATATTTGAACAAAGTGATGACAGTGTACTGGTTCAATCCCTTAATGATGAGATTCTACCACAATCTTTGTCTTTGGAATTTAGAGTTTAACATGTTTTTTGAATGATTTTTCAAGGTGCCCACCTACATCCATTGTATGACCAAAACGGTGGTAGAGAAATTATAAGACTTTCTCAAAAGTGCACAATACTCCTGTTTTGAAATTATACCTACAGTATAGGTGTCTCAGTAATTACCCATTATATATTAAACTATACTTGTATGCATGTATTTACCAGGTAAATGTTTAGTAATGGGCCTAGGATATAGACAATAAACTACCAGTGGAAGTGGTGGTAGAGCAATAGCAGGAGCATTTCAGATTACTAGCGGACCGCTGTCCTTGACGCTAATAATCCGCCAGAGGTCTGCTTGCCATTCGATGTGCAAATGGCCAGAGACCCGCCAGCAGATTTGGCCGGAGGTCCGCCAGCGGATTCCGCTGGAAGTCCGTCAGCTCATCCAATTGGGGACCCGCTGTAGGTCCACTAGCCTTGTGTTATATTCCCCCGGATGTCCACCAACTCGTCCATTAGGGACCCGCTGTAGGTCCACTAGCCTTGTGTTATCTGGGTTTATCCCTTACCTTTGTCCCGAAACAGAAGTTGAACCAACTGCAGCAAAATAGTTAACGTTACAGGAATCATCAGTTTAACTGCTTTAGCCCCTGACCGCTACCATGTTATGGAAACTGCTGCTAGTTGTTGTGAGCCCATGAGCTAACTGGCTATCTCGCTCTTATTGTGCTGGATTAGCATTGGAAGCATTGGAGCTGATGTGTCCAGACCACAAGACCTATTTTAATTTATCAGACATCATTTCATGTCATTTCAATTCACAGCTATTTCAGTGGCATGACTAGCTTCCATCCTACCAGTCCTGAACAGAAACAAGCCAACCACACACATAAGCCAGGCTAGACCTGGCCTTGTTCTCTGTAAGTATTTCACATTTTACTCTCTCTCTCTCTCTCTCTCTCTCTCACACACACACACACACACACACACACACAAACATACATACACACATAAGCGTGCGCATAAGCATGCAACCCTCTCCGCCCCTCTCTTTCTTCTCCCGGTTAGAGTTGTGTGGAAGTGTGGGAGGAACAGAGTGATTTAATGAGCATCGGACCATTCCTCCTCCCACCTGCCAGGCCGTGTGTAGACCCGGGTTCATTCCTCCTCCCACCTGCCAGGCCGTGTGTAGACCCGGGTTCATTCCTCCTCCCACCTGCCAGGCCGTGTGTAGACCCGGGTTCATCCCGATTTAGCTAGCGGGAGGGCGGGAACGCGTGGGATCCGTGGATTCCGCACCGAGCTGGAGCTAGCGAGCTCTACAAGCGGCCACGCTAGCGTCTTACTCTGGCACGTACTGTAGGAGGTATGTCGCCCACGTACTGTACTGTAGTAGGCCGGACAGACGCAACCGCTCTGCCACAAGGAAACCAGCCAGCAGATTTTGAAAGCAAGGGGTGTTTCGTGTTTGTCCTCCCCCGCACGGCTTCCCCCTCAGCGATAGACAAAGGAAAAGTTCCTCCTCTGAAAGTTTGGTGGAAACGAAGAAGATGCCAAGCCCAATATCGAATGCATCAGAATGCAGTGTGTGCAGCCTATTGTACAAGAGTGTGTCGAAGAGTCTAGTTCAAAGATATCACAAATGCAATATTCTCTTTCCAATACTTTGCTGTCATTCAAAGTCACACAAACAACACAACTTAGTTCTTTGGAGAATTAAAGCAACAACAATCTGATGGAACAGAGGAAGGTACCCAGATGGGACGAGTTCAAAGACACCCTTTGTCCCCCAAATTTACAGTATATAGACCTTTCCCACTAGTTCTGATCATTACCAACTATGAATTGTTCCTTGGCTCCCAGCCAACTCTACACCTGACATGAGCACCCAACCAACTCCACAACCTACATGAGCACCCAACCACCTCTACAGCCTACTGTACCTGAACTCCCAACCAACTCCACAACCTACATGAGCTCCTAACCAACTCTTCACCTAATATGAGCACCCAACCTCAGGGATATGGCTCCTGTAAACAGATTTATTCCGGGAGGGGGTATAGGGTTTGACCATGGCCTAGAGGTAGGAGGGGACTGTTCCTTTCATTGCCCTGTAGGTTAGCGCCAGAGTTTTAAACTGGATGCGAGGCGCTACAGGGAGCTGGTGTAGGGAAAGGAGAAGGGCAGTTGTGTGGGAGAACTTGGGGTGGTTGAACACCAGACGAGAAGCAGCTTTCTGGACAAGTTCCAGGGGTTTAATGGCTGATGCCAGGGATCCAGCAAGGAAGGGGTTGCAGTAGTGCAGACGGGAGATAAACAGGGCGTGGATGAGCACCTGCGCCGTTTCGTCAGTGAGGAAAGGGTGAATCCTCCTGATGTTGCAGAGCAGGAATCTGCAGGAGCGTGTGACAGATGTGATATGTGCGGAGAACGACAGTTGGTCGTCCAGGGTCACACCCAGGTTCCTTGCTGTCCGAGTCGCAGTTCAGTCCTCGCACCTGTGTCTTCAATGGTGATGGCCAGGTCCCGGTGCAGACAGCCTTTCCCCAGGAGGAACAGCAGCTCAGTCTGGTCCAGGTTGAGCTTGAGGTGATGTGTCACCATCCACTCCGAGATGTCAGCCAAGCACCCAGCTATGCATGTCTCCACTTGTGTATCAGAAGGGGGAAATGACAGGACCAGTTGGGTGTCATCGGCATAGCAGTGATAGGAGAAGTCATGCGAGCGAATGACAGAGCCCAGAGATGTAGGGTTCCTTGTGGAACCCCCATAGTCAGACTACGAGGTTCCGACATCGACCTTCTCCATGTCACCTGGTAGGAGCGGCCCGTCAGGTAGGATGCAAACAGGGAGCATGCAGAGCCAGTGACATCTTTCTGCTCGAGGGTGGAGAGAAGGATCTGGTGGTCTACCGTATCAAATGCTGCTGACAGTTCTAGGCGTATCAGGACAGAAGAGAAAGAGTTCGCTCTCGCGGCATGGAGTGACTCCATCAATGCACTCCATCACTGCTTTCTCTCATGAAGATACTGTAGCTGGTTAAAGATAGCACATTCAAGTGTTTTCCTTAAAATTACTTTTCATACAGCATCACATAATTGATTGACTACATATCTCATATCAAATAATAAGCATACACCAAACAACTTTAATGAAACGTCTTCACCAACTTGGGTTAACACACACACACACACACACACAGATATACAGATGTGAGAACATAAGAATGTCACTTGACCCGCATTATTCTAACAGACGCTTTACGGCATTCCGCACCCCCACTCACATGCCCATAGAGGGCGCAGTAATACTAGGCTACTCATTGACCCATTTCTGTAGCTCATCTCGCACATTAGATGAGCCTACCTTGTTCTCAAACTCATTGTTCTCTGTCTGGTTGTAAATTAATTATTACGAACAAAGCCTATCTATCTATAGTATATATCTCTGTAACTGTCGTCGGGTCTATATCTGTTAACTCATATGGAACAAGGATGTAGTGTTACTCATAGTGAAATACATAGGAAATGATTTAACAGTTTTGGGACACTACATGTCATTGCGTAGGATATTCATGATGCAAACAAGCAGACGCGCCGATCACTGATGGCAGCAGGTTGAAATATCAGGTAGTATTCAGGTTCCATGTTTAGTTGAATGATAAATCCCATATGAATGGTTGGAATTCTAATGATGTGCAAGTGTGATTTTGTCAACTTTAGTGCTGTCTGCTAATAGCAGGCTGTGAAGCTGCACGAGAAGACCGTGATAGCAAGTTACCTCATGACAGCAGCTTCCATAATATTAACGGTAGCTGTCGTTGGCTAAAAAGCAGATTTTTTATTTATTTATTTAACCTTTATTTATACAGGTAAAAAAAACACGTTGGGTTCAGAGGACTCATTTTCAAGTGTGACCTGTTCACAATCATTCAGCACTCGTTACACTAAGTTACAAACAACAGGACAGAATTACAATAAAACATACAGGACTATGTGTAACAATAACAACAATAAAATTCGGAAACAGTCGTAGATAGCTAACTTTACAACGATGATTCCTGTAGCTATTTTGATGCTATTAGTTCAACTTCTGTTTCTCGGGCAGGAACAGAGACAAACTCGCATTAGCAGCAAAGCAGCTAGAGGAATGATCTTAACATTAGCTAACTGCTTTAGCCACTGATAGCTACCGTCTTCTTCACTTCTCCTTCGGTAAGACACCGTTGTATTGTGGTATTGTGGAGTGCTTAGGCAGAAGCACGGAGAGAAAACCGTCATGGGACCTTAAATCAGAAAAAAATATGGAATGGTAGTGAACGGTGTGAGAAGCTTTTGTAAGCTAGACTGCAACGTAAACAAACACCATTCACGTGACACAGGGGTCAGACGTCAGGGGTCATGGGTCAGCTAGCTAGGTAACTACTGTACCAGTTAGCTAACAACTACGTGAACTCAAACTCCTTGTTCTCTGTCTGGTTGTAATTTAATTATTATGAACAAAGCCTATCTATCTATACTATCTATCTCTGTAACTGTCGTCGGGTCTATATCTGTTAACTCATATGGAACAAGGTATCAGGACAAGTAGAGGTTCAATACAGTAGGCTAACTAGCTAGCTAGCTGGCTAGCAGAGTATTCATATGCAACGTAAACAAACACCGTCCACGTGACACAGGGGTCAGACGTCAGGGGTCATGGGTCAGCTATCTAGCTAACTACTGCAACTAACAACTACGTGGTCACAGGCTGATCTACTGTACGAAATTGGACCCAGGAGTGTTCTCATATGGTACTAGGCTAACAGTTGTTTCAAGACCAGCAGTAACGTTAGTGGTTTAATTTATGTCCTTCGCTTGGCTATTCTTGTTGGGGTGAACTGACCAGCTGCTTCAAATCGCCGGTATAAAGGAGATATGCCCGCTTCTGGATCGACACAGCAAACAAGCATAACAGTGCATCATGAAGACTGACGACTTGCTACAGTAGGCTACCTCCTGGAATACCCCACTTAAAGGTCTTTCATATTGAAATGATCTTGATGGTCTGGGGAGTCGCTGGAATTAAGGGAGTGCATCAGTCATGATCCTTGACAGTAGGCTACCAGCCATAACGTATGCACTGCGCTCAGCACAAAGTCGGATGAATGGATGGACTTATTGGAATCCTGGAGAATGTTGATGGTGCTCTAAAATCATGAAAGCATGAAGGTAAAAATGCAGCAACAGAAGTAGTCTAGATGAGATGGTGGTTTAAATGAATGGCAACACGTAGCCTAGAGGAAAGTCCTCACGCGAGCATCAATTGAGGCTGGTGATAATGCTGATCATCTACAGTAGGGCCTACCTCTGGCTGAGTTCATGGTTACAACCATTCATCTCTTAACATAGGCCTATACAATACTTGCACAATACTTTGGACGTTAAATCCATCCATATATCAATCAAACTAGCAAATTCAACCCAACACCTGCGGAATGGTCATGGCAAAGCATCCGCTAATGTAGGCTACCCCACGAACCAGGGCTAGGAAACTGGTTCATCCAGTTAATTTGAATATAAAAGAATTTGTAGCAGGGGGAGGGTGTTGCAATAGTTAAGTAGTCCAGGTTGGCGAGTGGCGAGCTAGTTGGATGGCACATGCATTGTAGCCTATTCTGTAAAACCTAGCCTAAAGAATAAAAGTAGGCTACATTCAATATTCATTGGAGTGGTCCAGTTGGATATGCTAGCCTAATATAAATAAATTGAGGACCTGTATTTTCAGTATTTGCTGGTAACGAATGCCACAGACAGACAGGGAGGAAATCTATTTGTTTCATTGTTTCATTGTTTGTGCTCTGTATGCACAAGATAGTTAAAGTCCCAGTTAACCAAAATCAGAGATTTGCTTGAAAACACATTCTATGTGTTAGTGATGCATTGCTGATAACATGTAAAAATGGGATGAACCATGTGTAGTACTGAATTGTGAAGTTAGACCAGTTTTGTGTTTTTAACCAGTTTTGATTTCCGGATTTTCTGGGCGGGCTTAAAACGGGTACCGGATGACGTAGAGCGGCGTTCTTAGCATATCCCCGCCCTAACACTATATAAAGCTAGAACGGATTTGAATCTCCGGTTTTCCTGCTCAATCTTGAGTCTAGAATTAGCTAGTTTTAACCAACAGTCTAGAATTAGCTAGTTTTAACCAACAGTCTAGAATTAGCTAGTTTTTCTTAGTTAGCAATGCCTATGCATAAATCTAAACGAAAATGCATCCTTCCTGGATGCCAGCAGGAATGGGATGATAAGGTCTGCTTCTTTCACTCCCGAGTATGGGAGTGAGAAGCAAATGGTTAGCATTTTTGAAGAGCCATGGTGTTACAGAGTCTGTCACCGCTAGCGCCCGCCTCTGCAGCAAACATTTCACTCCCGAAAGCTTCTGCATTTATAATATGAGGCTTTTGGGTTTCACGGACTCACGACTGGTCCTGGTGAATTCGGCGGAGCCAACCATCTCCCTCCCCGGCCTCCATTCTCCTCCTGTCGCATCAACCTTTGGTGCCGACACCGCTGCCTTGTGTGCTTATAGCTTATTAACGTTATAACGTTAGCTAGGTAACGTAAGCAATAGGAAAATACACTGCTATTAATATACAAAATATGTCTTGACATGTATGTGGTAATGTCAGCTATGATGAATTATGTAATCTTAGGAGGAATTATAGCTAACATTAGCTATGTAGCTTGTTTCAGATGGGAGTGTGTATATAACCTTAGTCTAGCTAACAGCTAGCAGCACCGACCAGGCGACCACCCACCAAATAACGTTACGGATGATATATTATGACTATAAGCGTTAACTATACAGAAACTGCCTGCCATATTTGTGGCACCTGATGTGCGTATGGGTTCACCGGTAATGGTTACAGTATATTTCTCCAGCGGGAGACCGGGAGACGGGAGCGAGGGGGGTGGTTAGTTAGACCAGCTGCAGCTGGAGAAAGACGCACCCTCTCCCAGTGAAGCGGTGCTCGGCGGCTACTGGCTGAACATCCCAGTTCTGTTGGATATGTTGCGGGAAAGTTGAAGCCGAGTGCTCGTCGGGACAGACTCATCCACTCTCGTTGGCAATGTTATGTGTGAGAATATTCTCACACATAACATTGCCAACGAGAGTGGATGAGTCTGTCCCGATTATCAACTCCGGTAGTGTACGCTTCTTCGCGCTATCAGCGCTGTTCAAGCCAGTGACTAAAAGGTACATTTAAAACAACTTTTTCCATTGATCCCAAGGGACGACAGGATCGCCTGTTAGGGATAGGAATGGGTCCGGAGGTGGCAGGGAGAAAATAGGGACAGACTCGTACATTCCTCGTTGCCTGTTTTCGTATTTTGCATCTAAGGGCAGTAACACTGGCGCGTTGGTATAGAGTAGCTACAGTTTTACCTGTGTTGTTTGTCAGGAGGTAGGTTAGGAGGAAGCATCTGTGCGTTTGACTCATTAGACAAGTGTAATTTCAACTCCTCTCTGTTTTCACAAAGCTGTGACTTCCTACCACAAAAGAGAGTGCCAGTGTGACTATGCAGACCAGAGAACGGTACTATTTGACAGGTTCTTCCCTCCACACCCCCTCCCCACGCAATTGGGTGTGGCTTCGGTGCCTCCAGCAGACACGCCCCCACAGTCTCAGACCAGAGAATGCTGCTGATTTTTAACCGATTTTGAAGCCTTATTTTATATACTTAGCGACATTTTTAATCACTCAGATTTGGCTGGGTGGTTAATGACATGTTTTCCTGTGGTGTGTGAAGCTCATAACAAAAATTTGAACTGGGTTAACTGGGACTTTAATGTCTGGATATAATTGTAGGGCGGGGAAAAAAAACTATCAAAGGCAAGTCACCAGCGAGAAAAGGCCAAGATTAGAAGGGAAACCTCCAACAGTTAACTGTGGTCACCATGGAGCATCTAATCCAGTTCTGTGTCATGCAGCATTTCCGTAATATCGGTGCCGGTCCATTTGTCCGGGAACATTTCAATGTCCTGGACAAACGGGAGAAATTCTGGTCATTATATTTTTTTATTTTGACGTTTCGGCCTGATGTTGGCCTTCTTCAGAATCGCAATCAAGCCAACAGGCTGAAACGTCCAAATAAAATAACTGCATATGGAGTCAGAGTGTGCAACACCGACTTTATCTTTTGATGCCAATTTGAACAGACTGCATCGATCAATGCAATGACTCCACATTACGCAAGTCTGTTTGGGACTAACGACAGTAGGAAGTTCTCTTTCCATGTTTTTCAGTTTTACCCTTTTCATCAATAAAACATCATTTTTACAATCACGTCTCATTAAAGGACAATGCTCGTTTTTGACAACCTGGACCTTATTAACGACATATTATAAGACATTTGACTCACCGAGATCACTTTGGTGTAGTTCGGAGGCTTGTAGAAGAAATTTAAAATCCAGCGCGAGCCAGTATATCCATGTAATGTCGGTGGTCGGGGCTCTTAGAATGCAGTTTCTAAAAATCTATTTTCTGCCGCGAAACGGTTGTTTTCATCAATCTGTCTTGATAAATCGCTAGTTGTGCTTACATAGAGCATCAGGCCTGTTGTGGTTTTCACATGCCTCTGTAATATGATCTTTAGAAACGTCTTTCGAAACGAAATAGCTTCCTCACTTGCTCCAGCACGCATTCGCACAGCGCGCAATCGTTGCTCCAGCACGCTGTGCGCATGCGTGCTGGAGCAAGTGAGGAAGCTATTTCGTGTATAAAGACGTTTCTAAAGATCATATTACAGAGGCATGTGAAATACCACAACAGGCCTATGCTCTATGTAAGCACAACTAGCATTCATCAAGACAGATTGATGAAAACAACCGTTTCGCGGCAGAAAATAGATTTTTAGAAACTGCATTCCCGGTGCCCCGACCACCGCCATTACATGGATATACTGGCTCGCGCTGGATTTTAAATTTCTTCTACATGCCTCCGAACTACACCAAAGTGATCTCGGTGAGTCAAACGTCTTATAATATGTCGTAAATAAGGTCCAGGTTGTCAAAAACGAGCATTGTCCTTTAAGCCTCTCAGTAAACAGTAAAATACTCCCTCCATAATACAAACACCTTATATGATGCCCAGTACAGACCTACTCCTTTGGCACTGTCATACATCAGCAGATACTCAAACACGGGCAAAAAACACGCACACACACATGCACACACACACACACATACAGACACACACACACACACACACACACACATACACACACATACGAGTCCTTGCCCTAACCACTATTCCAGACACCCTGTACAGTAAATGTAGTAAGATACATCCTACTCAATACAAAGTATAATACAAAATACAGCAAAAATGAACAATAAAAGGGGCCCCTATGATCACATATACCCATCTACGACTGCAGCGTAACAAAGCGAAGCTTCTAGCGACATTGCTTAGAGTCCTTTTTTTTGATTGTTGATTGTTTTTCATGTCGTATCAACTGCCTTCCCTCTCCTGCCTCCCTTCCTCAGCTATAGTGAGTCCTTTTGGAACCGTGTCCCTGACAGCTGGCGTACGGTTCCAGTTCCAATTCACGTTCTACATAACTCCGTCCTTGAAATGTTTATATAGCAAACAGAACACTAGTGCCATCCTCAAGCTTTCTGCCTTCCTGAGAAAGTAAACACAATTGTAATGGAACGAAGCCCGACTCAAACCCACTGTGTTCTCCTTCATTCACTCTGCGACTCACAACCCTGTCAGTCTGTCTTTCTCTCCTTGCTCTCCTACCCACACAACACAGCTATCGCTCTCTGCTCCTGCTGCTTCTCTCTCTCTCTCTCTCTCTCCTTCTATCTCTATCTCTCTCTCGCTCTCTCTCTCTCTCTCTCTCCTTCTCTCTCTATCTCTCTCTCTCTCTCTCTCTCTCTTTCTCTCGTTCTGTAGGAGTCCATGTCAATTAGCCGGGTAGGGTACTGCAATCAGGCAAAGAGAGAGAGAGAGAGAGAGAGAGGAAGAGTAAGAGGATAGATAGAAAGAGGGAGGCAGAGAGAGGAAGTGTGTGTGTTTGTGTGTGTGTGTGTGTGCGTGTGTGTGTGTGTGTGTGTGTGTGTGTGTGTGAAAGAGAGAGAGAGAGTGAAAAAAAGAGAGGAAGAGAGAAACGAGCAGAGAAAGAGAGGGAGGCAGAGAGAATGAGAGCATGATAGACAAAAAAGAATAGAGAGAGAGAGAGAGCGAGAGAAAGAGAGAGAGAGAGAGGGGATTAACGGTTTGCAGCCCCAGGGGCCAGCGGAGAGCCGCTTGTCATGACGGCTTCTCCACCGAAAATGATAGGAGCTCTCATCACACTGGGGGTCCCTCAGGTATCGTGACCTATGCTGCTCAATCAGCAGAAGACGTAACCCTCATCTGATGGAACTGATATCAGTTACTCATCAATAAACCATACGTACATGTCAGGTCACTGGATTTCATTAGAAAAATAAGTATGAAAAGTATGGAATTCTGCTCTAATGGCTACTAGCTGGTTTTACACACAGCCTTTTACCTCACATTACTTTGTACTGTTTGACAAAACTGTTTTCTTCCAAAACATGTCTATGTTGTTGTTCCTGTTGTTTTTAAGCGGTGCTGCCACTTCTACCCAGCCAGCATTGACAGACATGGCCGACATGGGTGCCACCCACATGGGTGCTGGCAGTAGGGGTCCTAAGTGGGTTTGTCCACGGTTTCCACAGTGGCCCCACCTGGGTTCACCCACATAGGCTTGAAATGGGATCTGACCAGGCCATAATCAGGTCCCATTCTGGAGGGGTAGGATCATTATGTACATTCTCCCTTCCCTTCCTCTCTGTAAAGCACATTGTGTTGCCTCTGTGTACAGTATGAATACAAATTGATGTGATTTAAAAGCCAGGCCAAACAGGTCAATACATGTATTACTGTAACTGGTGTGCTGAAAAGTCAGTTAATATAGGGAACAGATACAGTGAGGCGACGAACACGACATGCACACAGACTTCAAAAAGATAATCGCTCATAAGATCTCAGACGTCATGCTAAATGTGACATTAGCATATAATAATGAGTCCTAAAAGGACAACGTCGACAATGTGTTGACAGAGCATTGATATGGCGCTCGTCGATCAGTGTCCCGGCCATGTCCCGCCCACAGTGAATTGCGGGCCAGACAGTGACTGACAGGGTTGTGCTCTAATGATGTGAGGTGGCGTCACGTTTCTGGGAACCATCGGACGTTCTCACCACCGAGGCCTGAATCCTGACTTCAGTTCCGAATCGAATCGTGCAAAACAATCACCTGACACACCTGATGGTTTGTTTTACACAACCATCTCCATTGGAAACTGTTTGGAAAAGGGCAGCCGCTTTTGAAAAAATACAGGCAGGTGTTTGGATGAACGAGTCATCATATCTAAGCTCGTAGCTGCTGGTACTTCCCTGGACGCTGCTTGGCCCAACCAAATTATGTTCGGACGCAAACATATCTCTATGGAGCTTGTCCAGACTGTACCGTGGAGCGAAACAGAATGTGAGCTTGAGAGATCAGGTTGGTCTCACAAGGCTAAAAGCACCATGGGGAAATTGTGGATCTGCAGTCTTGGCCCACGTGCATTTTTCAGCAGAAAGGTTTCAACATATTTGCATGACATGAGCATTCTACTGTGTCAACAACAGCATGTAATCATGTTACTGGTAAATTTAGACAGCCCCAGCCATAAGCCCTACAGGCAACTTATGGTAGAATATGAATATACAACTCATTCAGCGGGTGTCTGTGTGTGCTTGTGTGTGTGCTTGCACTTGTGTATGCTCCTGAGATCCCTGCCCCCATTCACAGCTACGCCCAAGGGGATTTTGGGGCGGCTCTAATTTTCAGTATCCATAGCAACACGGGGCGCACGGCAGGATCGTATGTAGGCTATCAGTAGTGTGATCAGTAGTATGATCAGTAGTGTGATCAGTAGTGTGATCAGTAGTGTGATCAGTAGTATGATCAGTAGTGTGATCAGTAGTGTGATCAGTAGTGTGATCAGTAGTATGATCAGTAGTGTGATCAGTAGTATGATCAGTAGTGTGATCAGTAGTGTGATCAGTAGTATGATCAGTAGTGTGATCAGTAGTATGATCAGTAGTGTGATCAGTAGTGTGATCAGTAGTGTGATCAGTAGTGTGATCAGGTAGCGTGATCAGTAGTGTGATCAGTAGTGTGATCAGTAGTGTGATCAGTAGTGTGATCAGTAGTGTGATCAGGTAGCATGATCAGTAGTGTGATCAGTAGTGTGATCAGTAGTGGGATCAGGTAGCATGATCAGTAGTATGATCAGTAGCGTGATCAGTAGTATGATCAGTAGTATGATCAGTAGTATGATCAGTAGTGTGATCAGTAGTGTGATCAGTAGTGTGATCAGTAGTGTGATCAGTAGTGTGATCAGTAGTATGATCAGTAGCGTGATCAGTAGTGTGATCAGTAGTGTGATCAGTAGTGTGATCAGTATTGTGATCAGTAGTGTGATCAGTAGTGTGATCAGTAGTGTGGGTGTGGGAGTGGGAGGTAAGGAAGGGGCAGGAGTGGAGGGAGGGAGCTCGTTAGAGATAAGGGCAGAAAGGAGAGCGAGGGGTATATTTGGAGGGAGGGAGCTCGTTAGAGATAAGGGCAGAAGTAGGGAGAGTGTTGTATAACATTGGGACACTGCAAACTCCGCAAACTGGTCCACAAAGATACTGTCTCTCCCTCCCCCCCCCCCCCTCATTCTCTCTCTTCCTCTCACTCTCTCACTCCCTCTCTCTTCCTCAATCCCTCTTTCTCTCTCCCCCGCTCTTTCCTTCTGACTCCCTCTTTCTCCCTCACCCTACATCCTATCTCTCTCTCCCTCTCACTCCCTCTCTCTCCATCCCTCTTTTTCTCTCTTCCTCCATGAGTCGCCCAAACACAACTGACTGCTTATTCACCTCCATTCATTTTTGGACTATATTATTACGCAGAAACTTCCAAACCACTTTTTAGAAGTCGGTGGAGGGGTGTATCACGGGCCACCTTAGAACCCATTACATTTTGGAGCCGATCCGAATCACGGGTCGGATCCACGAATGAAAATACAACTTAGAAAGAAGCCAGCTCCCTGTGTGAGGGTGCTAGAGACACAGGGTTGTGGACTGGGGTGTGTGCGGGGGGGTGAGCCCGGAGTGCATCGCATTGCCCCTCGCCGGCTGTGACCCGAGGGGGGGCGCCACAGAGACGTCCAAATACAGCCATCCATTCACCTCCAGTCATTTTTAATTCCGCCCCAACAAATCACAGCCGCCCAAACCCAGCCCGGACGGCCATTCACCTCTATTCATTTTTTGGACTAGGATTACACCAATACTACCGCACTGCTTTTCATGAAATTCGGAGGAGAGGTGTAGCTTGGGCCAATTTAGAACCCATTCAATGTTGGTGTGGACAGAGCCATAGAATGCATTCAGAGGCGGAGGTCTGTGCTCTCTGAGCACCATCTCTAGTTTGTTTTGTTTTGTTTTTTTCGGCATTCAAAAACTGTGCAACTCTCTATCTTCATGTTTACTCTGTATATTTCTGTATTTCATGACCTTGGAGGTGGTCCCACACTGGTTTTGTGAGTTTATTTGTTCCTTTTGGTGTGAGCAATAGTACTGTTCATTCTGAAAAGATGTACAGTTTTTTTCATGATCCTTTGCAGTATTAGAATAGTTTCACTGACTGGCCAGCTAGCTCCATAGTAGCATCCTTGTCCTTCTCTTAGGTGTTGGTGCATAGGCAGATGCTATATATATATATATATATATAACATAGGTAAATCTATATTTATGTTAATTCATATTTACATTAAATACACTCTTTGAACATACTAGGAGTTGAAAAAAAAAAGTTTAGCAACCTGCGTCGAATCTAAACATTTCAGATGCCCCCTGCCCTAGTGCATATTGGGAACAAGGGTGAAAAGAGTCAGCTGTGAAGAATTTAGGAAGAAAATTGGGAGAGTTGCATAACGCTAGGGCAATCTGCCCCCCCCCCCACCCCCCCCCCCCCCATATCTCTTCCTCCACTGGCAATTCTTTCAACTCCCAACCAGATGTACTGAAGCATATGAACATTCCTATTCTAAAGGATTTGTTATAGTACATAACATAAAAAAATATAGGAAAGCAGTACAAAGAAAACATAGGAAATGTAACTGTGACAAAAGAATACCTTGTGCCGACTAAAGATAGTCCGTGTACAGTAGCGAAGTAGAGCGTAGCGTCGCTCACGGATAATAGTTGAATTATGCCTTTTTATGTTTCACTATAGCAGCACTGACTCTCTGAGTCATACTAGCAGTGCAGACTCTCAAGGCGGTCTGGTCTCTGAGGCTCTTTGCAGTGGACACACACACACTTACACACTCACACACACACACTTACACACTCAAACACACACACACACACACACTGTTTTTAAGCAGAGCATCTCTGATGTGGTTTGGCAGGTAGCCACGAAGACTTTGTCTCTCTGTCAACACCCCCAGGGCCTCCAGTCAGAGAAGGAAACTGACATGGGCGGTATCTCTTAAAGTCATGGTCTCTGGGCTCATCCCTTAAAGTAGTAGTGACTGATCTCTCCAGAAAAAACAAGTGGGACAATCAGTTCTACAAGGCTGATTAGGGCTTTACTAAACTAAACAGCCAAACCCACTATCGATTTGAATGAGAGTGATACTGAAATCTTGATTCAATATTTTGTTTCTTTGCATCAGAGGGGCTGGAACGTGTGTGCATTTGTGTGTGTGTGTGTGTTTGTGTGTGTGTTTGTGTGTGTTTGTGTGTTGATATCATTGATAGTGTGCCAGGGGAGGAGACCTGTCAGCTGTTCCCGCTGCGCCCCAGAGAGGAGGGAGGGAGGAAGGGAAAAAGAGAGAGAGGGGAGAGAGAGAGAGAGAGAGAGAGAGAGAGGGAGGAAGGGAAAAAGAGAGAGAGAGAGGGAGGAAGGGAAAAAGAGAGAGAGGGGAGAGAGAGAAGGAGGGAGAGAGGGAGAGAGAGAGAGAGAGAGAGAGAGAGAGGGAGGAAGGGAAAAAGAGAGAGAGGGAGAGAGAGAGAGTGAGAGGGAGAGAGGGAGAGAGAGAAGGAGAGAGAGGAGAGAGAGAAGGAGGGAGAGAGAGAGAGAGAGAGAGGGAGAGAGGTAGAGGGAAAGAGAGAGGGAGAGAGAGAGGGAGAGAGAGAGAGAGAGGAGTGAGAGAGAGAGAGAGAGGGAGAGAGAGAGAGAGAGAGAGAGAGAGGGAGGAAGGGAAAAAGAGAGAGAGGGAGAGAGAGAGAGGGAGAGAGAGAAGGAGGGAGAGAGGGAGAGAGAGAGAGTGAGAGGGAGAGAGAGAAGTAGAGAGAGGGAGAGAGAGAAGGAGGGAGAGAGGGAGAGAGAGAGAGAGAGTGAGAGGGAGAGAGGTAGAGGGAAAGAGAGAGGGAGAGAGAGAGGGAGAGAGAGGGAGAGAGAGAGGGAGAGAGGGAGGGAGAGAGAGAGAGAGAGGGGAGCGGTATATCAGGGAGAGAGTGACAGGGCCACTAGAGGTACACATTGTAATGAATAACTTAATGTCTGTGGCCACATTTCTCCTTTCGGCTCAGTACCAACTAAATGCAGGTTCCATTATGTCCAACAAATTGAAACTGCCCTCTCACATCAGGTCTCAGAATGAGCTGTTGCAATGTGCTTCCTCAGACCGGCAACCAACTGACACATATATATTTCTAATTCATAAAAAAAATGTCACTGTCCTTCCTGAAGAATTACCC
>NC_140256.1:17342996-17355496 GCF_949987555.1 Borostomias antarcticus | reverse complement strand
TCTGTGTCTGTGTCTGTGTCTGTGTCTGTGTCTGTGTGTGTGTGTGTGTGTGTGTGTGTGTGTGTGTATGTGTGTATGCGTGTGTGTGCGTGTGTGTGTGTGTGTGTGTGTCTGTGTCTGTGTCTGTGTCTGTGTCTGTGTGTGTGTGTGTGTGTGTGTGTGTGTGTGTGTGTGTGTGTCTGTGTCGGTGTCTGTGTGTGTGTGTGTGTGTGTGTGTGTGTGTGTGTGTGTCTGTGTCTGTGTCTGTGTCGGTGTCTGTGTGTGTGTGTGTCTGTGTGTGTGTGTGTGTGTGTGTGCACATGTGTGTTTTTACAGCATGTAGGCCGGGTTATGCAGGGGGTCATGATTCAGGAAGTGTTACACAACATGTTTAAAACATGCGGCGTTGTGGTGGTAATATGTGCTGTGTGTTTGTACGTATAGGAGAGCTTTCCAGTAATACTCAGCGTGAGTCTGGATCTCCAGGTAAGATCTCGGGGTGAAAGGCCTGTTTCATGTCTGTTCATGTGTAGCAGCTGCCATCATCCAGTATGGATGAGGCTGAGTCAAGAGCACTCCTCTGAAGCGGCCGGCCCTCCAGAGGCCCCAGATCCGACCCGACCGGGCAGACAGGCAGGCTGGAGGACCTGGAGACCCGGCCCAGCTCATCACTATGGATGGCAGGCTAGAAGGGCCCCACGGTTCGGTGGGTTCAGTGGCCTGGTTGTCTGGAAGTGGAGCCGTCTCTCTGCTAAGGTTGTGTTGGAGGAAACTGAGTCATGTATTCCTAATCACACAGAGCGAATCAGTCCAACCGCAGGCCCAGTCAACGCTCTATATAAAAGCCTGCAGGCCACAGGAGACCCGATGGGGGCAGAAGAGACGGTTGTCTAGTTGCTTCTTGGAGGAGAAAGGACCTCAGATTTACCTCTGGAAATGCACATTAAATCCATTCGAAACTTCATTAAAATGTAAAAGAAAATGAAGAAAAAAAACACAAAAAAACCCTCCAGGTCATCCCAGCTCATTACAAGTCCATTGGAGGTTAACCAGAAGAGCCTTTATCTGCTTGAACTGTACAATAACCGTCTTTCGCTGTCTCAAGCACGCACCTGAGGGGAGCCGTTTGTTGTGAGACATCCATTTAGCTGCATTTTGTTGACATGAGTGTGTAGTTTGGGGAACTGGGCTCGATCAATCACTTCACCTCACCTCAATTCACCTCACATCAGGGACGTGCTGGGACGGAAAAACAGCTGCGCGATTGGTCGACGGGGGAGGGGGGGGGGGGGGTTGGGGGGGTGCTGAGGTTATCCTAGCGGCCACCTGGCGGCCGACGGCCGTTATCGCCGGGCGGCCGTTCTGTGATTGTCCAGAACCTACAGACGGCCCTGCCTCACATGCAGAGGAACAATCTCAAACCCAGTCCCCGGGTTCTCGTCCCGCTGCGCTGCTGTGGGGGAGGTGATGTATGCGTCTGTATGAGAGCAGGTCACTCCTATAGGGCCAACGGGGCCGTGAGCCTGCGGCATTCCTCAGCCCTCATTGGCTCCCTGGCACCCCGACCTGACCTCCTCAAAGTCCAATCAGAAGAGGCTCGTCACAGAACCTACAGTATAGAACCCGGGTTCTAGTCCCCTGGGGAGATGCAGGGGTGGGTTGGACCGCCGGCGCCGCTCTGCCGTGTTCTCTGCGCGTCCAAACAGCCGTTCTTGTCCAGAACCGTAGTGAAGGTTGCTTACTACAGATTAGCCAGGCCTTGGAGGTTATTCTTGAACAGACCAACAGGTGATTTTTCCAGCAAGTTTCCCAGTTGAAAGATGCTGAGACAGCCGGTCTGTGGGCGGAGGGGGGGTTGGCTAGTGAGGTTAATGTGTCACGCTGCTCCTTTGTAGTCCTGCTTTAGCCTCCCCCCGTTCCTGGGCTCGTAATCCCGGGATTAGGCGGCCTCAAGGTAACGTGGGCAGGTTTTAATTAGTCCCAACAGTGGGGAAACTGAGGAAAATAATGTAATCGGCACTAAATTAAATCTTACTTACTAGAAAACACGCTCACTGGAAAATACCCCCAACCGACCCAAATGAGCATGCTCAAACAGTACAGTACACACACACACACACACACACACACACACACATCAGTTAAACATTCAGTACAATCCTACAATACAATACTACAATCGGGGAGGGAGAGTAGCTAGAGGCATGAAAGTCGTGCTTGTACACAAACACCCACACAGATACAATGCAGTAAAGTCCCACTACACACACACACACACACACACACACACACACACACACACACAAAGACAAACCCCACCAACACGTAGGACTAAATAAGCTTGTAATCAGGCCTCGTCTATCAGCGGGGTTCTGCAGCGTCAGGAACGTCACGTGCTGAGCAGGGGAGCCGAGTGCCCTGGCTGTGGATAGGAGGCTGAGGGTGTCGGGGTGCGTGAGTGCGTGTGTGTTTGTGTGTGTGTGTGTGTGTGTGTGTGCGTGTGTGTGTGTGTGTGTGTGTGTGTGCGTGTGTGTGTGTGTGTGTTGTGGACTGATGGAGATGGATGAATAGGTGAGTGACATGATGTCCTCTTTAATAGGGTTCCTTGCCAGTCATGCTGCTCTCCGGTGGAGCAGCTCTCTGACTGTGTGACAGGAGCCTGGCTGCTCCACACACACACACACACACACACACACACACACACACAGAAGGTCCACTGGGACAGGCGGACACACATGCAGGGTCAAACTCTGATGTGATGTGAATCGTGCCGATGCGTTACAATGTGTGCAGCAAACCCGTCTGGGAGAAGAGAGAATGAGTATAGGAAGCATGTAAGAATGATACCTTTTATTTTTTTTTACTCATCGTAATGTGAAAGTCTGCATGTCTGTGTCTCAGGGGTCCCCCTAGCTAGGCTTATATATACACACACACACACACACACACACACGCACGCACACGCACACACGCACACACGCACACACGCACACATAGACATTCCAGTGGACTCATAGGGCAACAGTGGCAGTGGTTTAGCCCTGAGGCTGGGGGGTGGACTGGTCTGGTCTGGTCTGGTCTGGTCTGGTCTGGTCTGGTCTGGTCTGGTCTGGTCTGGTCTGGTCTGGTCTGGTCTGGGTCTGCTGCCCAGTGAGAGCTGTGCCTTCAGTACCAGCGCTGCGTATGATGGGACAGCCACGGCACAGCGCAGCCTCACGTCCAGGTAAGAGTCTGAACTCTTCAGCCTCGTCATATTCTTCTAATCAGGCGTTTCAGCCTGGCGCAGTCCACGGTGGAGACATACACACACTGGTTCCGAATAGTCTCGTCTGAACTGAACATTTCTCTTGTAGATTCTGGCTGAATTTCCTTCCTGAATGTTTCTGTCTCACTGAGAGGTCACTGCAATGAGATCTTATTTGTGTATTCATTAGGGAATTAAGTGCTACTTTGCATTTGTAGAAAGAGTTGGCTTCATTTGAAGAAGTAGATGTGTTTTTTGCTTCTGCGCAAATTCCTCATGGCCAAGGCGACCCTTGACTTGTTTTGAATAATTTATGCAATTTATGTCATGAAATAGATGAGACAAAGAAAAAAAGTGCTTTTAAGCATGCAGTGAAAAGGCCACTGAAAGCACAAGAGAATACAAGTTATTTTTATGTTTCACTTTATATTAATTGTCTTACAAGTCAAATCAAATCTATAATTTGATGCAAATTTGATGTATATGTCTATTATATTAATTCATTCATTATTATTTCCCCTGTCAGAGCATTGCATTCAACCATGAAACCACTCTTCACAGACAGAAGGAAAGATAAGATACTTTCCCTCTAATTAACACACAGGGTAATTAAAAAGTCAACACTCTGTTTTGACAGGTAGTCCTGTGGCAGGCTAACTCCTGTAACAGTGACATTCCTCTTAACTGTGTCCTCTATATTCACTGTGACAGCAATTAACTGGACTTAACGGGGAATGTGTCTCTAGCAGAATGAAAGCACAGAAATGTTCAGATTAGGGAAATGCACAGCAGCCTAGATTAGGATTAGACACAAACTCATATTAAGACTTTTCCATATTGGTTGCAAATGAATTAGTCAATAGTCAATACCATTGTATGTCAACCAATAGAACAGGCTGAGCGATATCTGGAAAGAAGTCATAGTCGTGTTGTTGTTGTTTATTTGTTTGTTTGGAACTTTTGAACAAATACTGAGAGGCAGTTGGCTGGTAATTTGTCTGGCCCCTTTCCTCGGTCAATTATGGTAGATTATGGAATGATGGTAGCATGAAAGCACTCTCACTCACAGACAGAAAGAAAGATACGTAAGATAATTAATTTCCCTCTTATTTAACGCAGGGTGATTAACAAGTGCAGGTTTGATTTTGACAGATAATCCTTTGGCAGGCGAACTCCTGTAACAGTGATGCTTCTTAACTATATCCTCCATATTCACCGTGAAAATAATTGGACCGAGGGAAACTTGTCTCTAGCAGAAAGAAATAATAGAAATTGTCAGCAGGAGTGCTAATCCCTGGATAGGACCTTTATAACAGGCTGACACACACCTAACTATCCGCTCGCTTCCTCCCGTCCAAGACGCTTCCCGCTGTGCAAGCAGTCAGCCAGAGCACACACACATACACATACACACACACACACACACACACACACACACACACACACACACACACACACACACACACACACACATCTTCTCATGCCTTGGCAGACAGCGGGCGTGCACCCCAGTGATAATAGTAATAGTAGTAAGTAGTAATAGTGTATTAATGTAATATTCCTCTTTCTATTATATTAATACTTTCATTATCTTTCCCCTGTCAGAGCACTATATCTACATAGTCACTTGCGCAAAAGGTGCTAAATAGTGCTATATTTGATTCAATAGACAGGGGACATTTTGTTTGTATTGTGTCCAGGCATATTTATGAAAAAGATGTCATCCCTGTAAGTACAGTAGGCTACACTCTGCCACTGTCTATCTCCTGGTGTTAGTGAGCTGGTACCACGAAACCAGTCTATCTCCTGGTGTTAGTGAGCTGGTACCACCAAACCACACTCTTCACACTGTCTATCTCCTGGTGTTAGTGAGCTGGTACCACCAAACCACACTCTTCACACTGTCTATCTCCTGGTGTTAGTGAGCTGGTACCACCAAACCACACTCTTCACACTGTCCATCTCCTGGTGTTAGTGAGCTGGTACCACCAAACCACACTCTTCACACACAGAAAGAAAGAAAAATCATAAAATACATTCACACATACCCCTTATTGAACACACAGGATGATTCAACAGTTTTGTTTTGACAGCACTTAACCGGACCAAGTCTCTAGCGGAATTAAATAACAGAAATTCACAAATTATGGAAGTTCACGGCTGATTAAGTTCAGATTAGGCTCAAACTCTTATTAAGACTTTTCCATAATGGTTGCAGATGAGTCAATACCAGTATTGTACTGTTTGTCACTTGTATGTCAACCAATGGAACACGCTGAGCTATACCTGGGAAGAAAATCCTAGTCGTGTTGTTGATTGCTTGGGTTGGGTTTGAATACATACTGGGAGGCAGTTGGCTGTTAATTTGGTGCAGTGTTTATCTGGCTCCCTACCTGTGTCAATTATGGAAGAAGAGAGAGAGAGAGAGAGAGAGAGAGAGAGAGAGAGAGAGAGAGGGAGAGAGAGAGAGAGAGAGAGAGAGAGAGAGAGAGAGAGAGGGAGAGAGAGAGAGAGAGAGGGAGAGAGAGTGAGAGAGAGAGAGAGGGAGAGAGAGTGAGAGAGAGAGGAGAGAGAGAGAGAGAGAGAGAGAGAGAGAGAGAGAGAGAGGGAGGGAGGGAGAGAGAGAGAGAGAGAGAGAGAGAGGGAGAGAGAGAGAGAGAGAGAGGGAGAGAGAGTGAGAGAGAGAGAGAGGGAGAGAGAGTGAGAGAGAGGGAGAGAGAGAGAGAGAGAGAGAGAGGGAGAGAGAGTGAGAGAGAGGGAGAGAGAGAGAGAGAGAGAGAGAGAGAGAGAGAGAGAGAGAGAGAGAGAGGGAGGGAGGGAAGGAAGGTGTTGGTCTATTGTGGAGTCAGAACCAGGCTGTCAGACACCGTCTCAGATGCTGCAGCACGCCATAGCTCACACACACACACACACACACACACACACACACGCACACACACGCACACATGCAAACACACACACACCTTCTCATGCCCTGGCAGACGGCGGGCTTGCACCCCAGTGTTAGAACTTAATTAGCCAACGGGGGCGCTGGACATGTGCCATCTCATCACTCCATCTCAGCATCGGAGGGTTTGAGAGAGGGATAGTGAAGGAGAGAGAGAACGAGGGAGAGAGAAATGAGGATGGGAGGGGGAGCAGGAGTGTGTGATTGAGGTGTGATTACCTCATTATTTGACTGTCTTTATTATCAGGCTGTTTTGGCCTGGTGCTAGACGCTGGTCTTCCAGGAGCACGAGGACCCAAGCCGCTGTCAAAACCTCATCTCCTCTCAAACGGAGGGCAGGGATCTACTTTGTGCTCGTGCTGTCGGCGTATGAATACGCGGCCGCAGCCTGCCGTGGGGGGAGGTGGTAGGTCGGCAGGGCTGTGGAGGGGCAGCGGGGAGCGGGGTGGAGGTGGGGGTGGGTTTGGGGGCGGTACTGCGGCTCGCTGAGTCATCGCGGTCAGGTGGGACCGGCGAACGTAGCCCCCCTAACCTCCCCTGCCCCTCCCCTCCCCCCGGGCGTCCGAGGCTCGGGTTCCCCAGAGGGATGGTTAATCACAGGACGCCTGGTGTCAGGGTAAGTGTGCCTGTGTGGGGTGCCGCCCCGCCCTGCGCAGCCCCAGGGGGTGGGATGTCGGGGAGGGGGGAGGGTTGGGGGGTGGGGGTTATCGCCGGTGGCGGCGGCGGCGGGGTTTGGCGTGCCGCGGGCTGACAGGGCCAGCCAGGCGGACGGAGAGCGTGTTGTTCTTGCTCTCGGCGAGGGGGGTAAGCCCTGTACAAGCAGGGGGGCGCTGGGACGAGGGGAATGGCAGCTCTCCCAGAGTGAAAGGCGGAAAAGCCCCCCCCCCTTTTGTTGAGAGCGCCGGCGCGTCCCCCCGCTGCGGTTTAGGGAGTTGGGGTCCGTCCCCGTCCAGCCCCACCCCGTGTGTCTGTAGTTGTCCCGTTTCTGTCCTGTCGGGTCGTTGGTGGGGGGGGTGGTGGGGGGGGGGGGGGGGGGTGAGAAAGGATGTTCCGGACGCCCCTCGGTTACGCACCATCCCCCGCAAAACACCTCACGGCGACAACCCTGGACTTCCTGTTCCTCGACGGGCTGAGGCGACCCCTATTAACAGGAAGTGATGTGTGTATTTTTCCTTCCTGGTTTCATTAGTTTGGCGAGCTGAGACTGACTCGTGAGCTAGTCTGTATCAGAATCACGATGTTTGTGTGTAGATTTGCGTTTTTTTGATGACTGAGTGCACGTGTGTGTGTGTGTGTGTGTTTGTGTACCTCTTAGTACCTGTTGTATTTGTATTTAGCTATTCTTGTACAACTAACTTTGACTTTACTCGTAGTCATTTGATTAGAAAGGAGATACACTCATGAGTTCTGAGTAGTAGTAAACTTGACCACCGATTGTTAAATGCAATTATTGTAAGTCACTTTGGATAAAAACATCTGCTGAATGTCTGTAATATAAATGTGTATGTGTGTGCGTCTGTGTGCATGCATGTGTACTGTGTAATGCCCTCATGTGCCTTTCTGCTGTTCTGTTCTGGCTTTGGCAGGGTAATTGTCTCAGTCCAGCAGTAGACATGACCTCAACACATCCAACACACACGCTTCGTTACCATTGGCTCACATCTCTGCTGGAATCCTGAGGAAATTAGGAAGTGTTCCATCAATCAATCAATCAATCAAAGCTTTATTTGTATAGCTTATTTCATACCCAGAGGCAACACAATGCGCTTTACAGAGAACAAGGGAGGTGGGCATACGACCCACTCTCTACATATTCCAGAGGGAAGCAAAAAAACAGTAATCACCCGGGGGCCAGATAAGTGAGCTGTAAAAATTCTTCCCTGACCCCTCTCAACAAGGCGATCGAGCAAGCTCCTGGAGTATGTTTGTCTACCGGCTAAGAACATTTATAGAGCAATAAATAACATTAAATTACATTTTCAGAGTAAGAGAGGCTAATAACATCATAGGAGAGACATGGCAAACACTTGTGACATGACCTCAACACATCCAACACACACGCTTGGTTACCATTGGCTCACATCTCTGCTGGAATCCTGAGGAAATTAGGAAGTGTTCCATATTCACGTAGTCCACAGGAACCGACCGGAGAACCGCAGATATCTGAGAGAGTCCAGCAGAATGTACCGCCTGAGTGAACGTGCAGTCACACGATGGTTCACACCATTCCTGACTTCAAACTCAATAGGTGCTACAGTTCTGCCCATGTATGTTTTTGTACATGGATTAGCATAATGTGGTTAAGTGTGTGTGTCTGTGTGCGCGCGCGTGAGTGTGTTCGTGTGCGTGCGTGTGTGTGTCAAGACTCAAGAGTGTAGCTCTGTATGTTTTACACACTATATTAATGTCTACGATTATGTACGCAACGAGGCATTGCCCAACTGTCGGGCTTAGCATTTCAATTCACCAGAGTGTATCATAGGGAAGTGACTTGAGTAATCCCTCAGGGACCGCATGCCTCTCTCTTCAAGATCTCTCTATTAGACCAATAAACCCCTGGGCGGTCGTGTGGCCGTGCCGCTGCTCTGCCCCATTCTAATGGAGAGTGTTTGTGGAGGCGAGAACGCCAGAGGCCCTCTCCCCAACCAGAGAGCAGGATAGAGAACGCCAGGCCCTCTCCCCAGAACGCCAGGCCCTCTCCCCAGAACGCCAGGCCCTCTCCCCAGAACGCCAGGCCCTCTCCCCAGAACGCCAGGCCCTCTCCCCAGAACGCCAGGCCCTCTCCCCATCCAGGGAGCAGGATAGAGAACGCCAGGCTCTCTCCCCAGAACGCCAGGCCCTCTCCCCAGAACGCCAGACCCTCTCCCCAGAACGCCAGGCCCTCTCCCCAACCAGGGAGCAGGATAGAGAACGCCAGGCTCTCTCCCCAGAACGCCAGGCCCTCTCCCCAGAATGCCAGGCCCTCTCCTCAGAACGCCAGGCCCTCTCCCCAGAACGCCAGGCACTCTCCCCAGAACGCCAGGCCCTCTCCCCAGAACGCCAGGCCCTCTCCCCAGAACGCCAGACCCTCTCCCCAGAACGCCAGGCTCTCTCCCCAACCAGGGAGCAGGATAGAGAACGCCAGACCCTCTCCCCAGAACGCCAGGCTCTCTCCCCAGAACGCCAGGCCCTCTCCCCAACCAGGGAGCAGGATAGAGAACGCCAGGCTCTCTCCCCAGAACGCCAGGCCCTCTCCCCAGAATGCCAGGCCCTCTCCCCAGAACGCCAGGCCCTCTCCCCAGAACGCCAGGCCCTCTCCCCAGAACGCCAGGCCCTCTCCTCAGAACGCCAGGCCCTCTCCCCAGAACGCCAGGCCCTCTCCCCAGAACGCCAGGCCCTCTCCTCAGAACGCCAGGCCCTCTCCCCAACCAGGGAGCAGGATAGAGAACGCCAGGACCTCTCCCCAACCAGGGAGCAGGATAGAGAACGCCAGGCTCTCTCCCCAGAACGCCAGGCCCTCTCCTCAGAACACCAGACCCTCTCCCCAGAACGCCAGGCTCTCTCCCCAGAACGCCAGGCCCTCTCCCCATCCAGGGAGCAGGATAGAGAACGCCAGGCTCTCTCCCCAGAACGCCAGGCCCTCTCCTCAGAACACCAGACCCTCTCCCCAGAACGCCAGGCCCTCTCCCCAACCAGGGAGCAGGATAGAGAACGCCAGGCCCTCTCCCCAGAACGCCAGGCCCTCTCCCCAACCAGGGAGCAGGATAGAGAACGCCAGGCCCTCTCCCCATCCAGGGAGCAGGAACGATGGGAGAGCCTCAGATTTAGGGTGGTTGACTGAACTATTATCCGTACCCAACTGTTCTCTTCGCGGCTCTCTGTACAGAACGGTTCTCTTTCCTGTATCGATCTGCGGTGTGCTTTCAGAGAGTGAGTGGGAACTCGTTTGTGTTGTACTTCTGTGTGTGCTTTATTTGAAGAGAGGTCTGTGTCAGAAACGGCAATAATAGGGTCTGGACAACCCTACGCTTTCCATGACCGGTCTGCCAGCCGTCTCTGTGACTCCATAGACCCACCCCTGTCTGCCCCCCACCCCCCTCCTAACCCACCCCTGTCTGCTCCTGCTAACCGTCTGCCCCCCACCCCCCTCCTAACCCACCCCCGTCTGCTCCTGCTAACCGTCTGCCCCCCACCCCCCTCCTAACCCACCCCCGTCTGCCCCCCACCCCCCTCCTAACCCACCCCTGCGTGCTAAAAGCTCTGTCAAGTGCGATGTGAGTGAGTTTGTGAGGGAGCGATGACACTGAGCACTCTCTGTCCTCTGTTCTCTCCCCAGGCACAGAAGTCGTGGATAGAGAGAGCCTTCAGCAAGAGAGAATGTGTTCATATCATCGTGAGTGCCAAAGACCCCCATAGGTGAGTGACGGCGGCAGGTGTGCGAAGTTAGACTCTTACATCACACAGCCGATGTAGCAAACCAGAGCCTAGTGTGAAATATAAACTACTGTATTATTCTCCCTCGCCTTCCTCTCTCTCTCTCTCTCTCTCTGTCTCTTTGTCTCTCTCTCTCTCTGTCTCTCTCTCTGTCTCTCTTTCTCTCTCTCTCTCTGTCACGCCAATGTTATGGAGATCTGAGCTAGAGTGCCCCTGGGTGATGGAGTGAAAGTATAATTGCGGTGGCGCAGCCCCAACCGCCCCCGCCCCCCCGCCCCCACACCCCCAACCGCCCCCAACCTTATTCCAGCGCTACGGTGAAGCCTGTTCGTTAGGGTAAACCTGTTTGTTAGGGTAAACAGAATTAGCATGGCTGCAGGGGGGGCTGCAGAGGGGAGGGAAATGAAAGGTTCTCCAGGCAGACAGACAGGCGGACGCACAGACACGCTGACACACAGAGACAGACAGGCGGACGCACAGACACGCTGACACACAGAGACAGACAGGCGGACGCACAGACACGCTGACACACAGAGACAGACAGGCGGAGGCACAGACACGCTGACACACAGAGACAGACAGGCGGACGCACAGACACGCTGACACACAGAGACAGACAGGCGGACGCACAGACACGCTGACACACAGAGACAGACAGGCGGACGCACAGACACGCTGACACACAGAGACAGACAGGCGGACGCACAGACACGCTGACACACAGAGACAGACAGGCGGACGCACAGACACGCTGACACACAGAGACAGACAGGCGGACGCACAGACACGCTGACACACAGAGACAGACAGGCGGACGCACAGACACGCTGACACACAGAGACAGACAGGCGGAGGCACAGACACGCTGACACACAGAGACAGACAGGCGGACGCACAGACACGCTGACACACAGAGACAGACAGGCGGACGCACAGACACGCTGACACACAGAGACAGACAGGCGGACGCACAGACACGCTGACACACAGAGACAGACAGGCGGACGCACAGACACGCTGACACACAGAGACAGACAGGCGGACGCACAGACACGCTAACACACAGAGACAGACAGGCGGACGCACAGACACGCTGACACACAGAGACAGACAGGCGGACGCACAGACACACTGACACACAGAGACAGACAGGCGGACGCACAGACACGCTGACACACAGAGACAGACAGGCGGACGCACATATACGCTGACACACAGAGACAGACAGGCGGACGCACAGACACGCTAACACACAGAGACAGACAGGCGGACGCACAGACACGCTGACACACAGAGACAGACAGGCGGACGCACAGACACGCTGACACACAGAGACAGACAGGCGGACGCACAGACACGCTGACACACAGAGACAGACAGGCGGACGCACAGACACGCTGACACACAGAGACAGACAGGCGGACGCACAGACACGCTGACACAGAGAGACAGACAGGCGGACGCACAGACACGCTGACACACAGAGACAGACAGGCGGACGCACAGACACGCTGACACACAGAGACAGACAGGCGGACGCACAGACACGCTGTCACACAGAGACAGACAGGCGGACGCACAGACACGCTGACACACAGAGACAGACAGGCGGACGCACAGACACGCTGACACACAGAGACAGACAGGTGGACGCACAGACACGCCGACACAGAGAGACAGACAGGCGGACGCACAGACACGCTGACACACAAAGACAGACAGGCGGACGCACAGACACGCTGACACACAGAGACAGACAGGCGGACGCACAGACACGCTGACACACAGAGACAGACAGGCGGACGCACAGACACGCTGACACACAGAGACAGACAGGCGGACGCACAGACACGCTGACACACAGAGACAGACAGGCGGACGCACAGACACGCTGACACACAGAGACAGACAGGCGGA
>NC_140256.1:17300496-17337996 GCF_949987555.1 Borostomias antarcticus | reverse complement strand
TCTTCCCTGACCCCTCTCAACAAGGCGATCGAGCAAGCTCCTGGAGTATGTTTGTCTACCGGCTAAGAACATTTATGAAGCAAGACATTACATTAAATTACATTTCAGAGTGAGAGAGGCTAAAAGCATCATAGGAGAGAGAATATTCTACGGACATGCTACATCATCCACAGTAGACACAGGGGTATCTATCGGACTTCGTGAGGTCTGCTGGTGACAGTGGGGCATCCACTGGACCTGGTTAGAAGATAGGAGGGAGAGAGAGAGGCACCAGGGAGAGGGAAGGCAGAGCAGGGTTAGTAGCACATAGAGCCATTCAGACCACACAGATATTGAAACAGGCAACCTGGGGCAGGCTCCTGGAATATAATTATTATAAGAATACTGTATAATATTCACACACACATACACACACCAATGGCGGCAGCTGCCATGCAAGGTGCTAGCCTGCTCATTGGGAGCAATTTGGGGTTCAGTGTCTTGCCCAAGGACACTTTGACATGCCGTCAGGAGGAGGCGGGATTCGAACCACCAACCCTACGATCATTGGACCCGTTCTACTACTGAGCCACAGCCGCCCCATGCCTGCATTCACCCGACAGCATCCGGACCCACCATTTTTCAAATGAAAAACGTTCAAGTGCACCATAGTGAATCAAATAACCTCGTAAAGATGAAACAGAACAGGTTGTCAACGTCTCGCTTGCCGGAATATTTACTACACGTTACTCCTAAGCAGCGAGGAAAAGGGGACATTCTGTCATCTCTAATGTTAGCTAGCCGCGCCGTGATTGAACAGGTTTCATCTCTAATGCTTATTTTCCTCTGCTGTTCCCTGCTCGCTCTCTCTCTCTCTCTCTCTGTCTCTCTCTCTCTATCCCTCTCTCTGTCTCTCTCTCTCTCTATCCCTCTCTCTGTCTCTCTCTCTGTCTCTCTCTCTCTCTATCCCTCTCTCTGTCTCTCTCTCTGTCTCTCTCTCTCTCTATCCCTCTCTCTGTCTCTCTCTCTCTCTATCCCTCTCTCTATCCCTCTCTCTGTCTCTCCCTCTGTCTCGCTCTCTCTCTATCCCTCTCTCTGTCTCTCTCTCTCTATCCCTCTCTCTGTCTCTCTCTCTCTGTCTCTATACCTCTTTGTCTCTCTCTATCCCTCTCTCTCTATCCCTCTCTCTATCCTTTCTCTCTCTCTCTCTCTGTCTCTATCCATCTCGATCTCTATCCATCTCTCTCCCTCTCTCTCTCTCTCTCTCTCTCTCTCTCTCTCTCTGCTGCATCCCTCTCTTCAGCTGCCCTCCCACCAGCGTTTCCAGACGGGCGCCATTTCTTGATCTGATTACCTGTCCATGGTCAATAGAGGAGCACCTCCATTCCCCTCCCAGCAGGGACACAGCACAGCCTCGGGTCCAAAATAAAAGCGATGAAATAAGACCAGACAAGTGTTCTAGTTTGAATGGCTGACAGGAACACACAGGAGAGATGACATCAGTTATCTATCCGCCTACGTGCTGTTGTGGCTGCAGATCAAATGGTCAGTTAATCCTGCCTGTCTCTGTGCCTCACAATACAATATAATACAATACAGTACAATACAATACAATACAATACAATACAATACAATACAATACAATACAATACAATATAATACAATACAATACAATACAGTACAATACAATACAATACAATATAATACCTCCCACTGGAGACAGAGGATATAGGTCGACAGTAGCCTGATATCAGAGAGAAGTGTCAACTCGTTGCACTCCATTGAGAACTTGGAGTCTGACATTGCTTCCACTCTAACCCATTTTCCATTTTGATATTAACATCATTCCTGCCATGAAAACCATAGACAAAGTAATAACAACACAGAGCGAAGTGAAACAATAAAGTACTAAGTAATAGTAATAATTGTAGCAGGCTACTCTAACGAACGGGGGGGGGGTGCTAGTCCCGCCCTTGACGCTGATTGATTAGTCGGTAGAGCGCCCGCGATGCTCATTAGTTGATTATTTTTTACTCTGAGAATCAGCTGTTTCACGCAGCAACACCAGACCAAGAATCAGTCAACTTTGGAGTGGATTCGAACGTCTGGACCCAGGCTAGGTCAGGCTAGGTGTGTGTGTGTGTGTTGTCAGCGGACAACTGGTCCGTGCATAGTCTATCAATCTAGTCTAATAGGCACAAGGGGGTCACCTACACCATATGAGCTTCTTTATCACCCAGTATCAGCTGTGTTGAGACCTCAGGAGCGCCCCTGTTGTAATGAAACATTCAGGGGATGGACTTCCCTTAACTGAAGCAGTTAACCAGTAAACTCTACCTGCCCTGTGCAGATATAGTAGCTTCTCAGTTTATATGGATTGCTCCTAACATCCTTAGTTGACTTTTCCACCTTAGCGGCACTCAAAGCACTTTACAATGGCCTCTCATTCACACACACATTCACACACCAATGGCGGTAGCTGCCATGCAAGGTGCTAACCTGCTCATTGGGAGCAATTTGGGGTTAGGTGTCTTGCTCAAGGACAATTCGACATGTGGACAGTCGGAGCTGGGATTCGAACCACTGACCCTTCGATCACTGAACGACCCGCTCTACCAACTGAGCTACAGCCTCCCCATAGGACTAGTACTTACATGTGCACCTCTATATTGTTCATTATTTTATTTTTTACAGTGCCCATTGCTGTAAATGTGCCAGCTTTAGCCAGAGGCTTATTTCCAGCTGTCCCTGGGCCTGGTGTTCAAATAGGCACTAAATTAAACTATACTACCTTGGAAACTGGCTCCTCTACCAGTGGATACACACCATGGTTTTTAGCACTATTCAAGATACTTTTGTACAAGGCTAAAGTGCTGCCTAACCCTCTAATAACCTTTCTGGTTCAGAAGAAAGCAGGAAGCAAAATATCTAAATGTGTCCTTTAATAAAAACTGTGAATTACAAAGATGAAATGCAAAAGTGTTCTCAAAATCTACACAGAGGATCCCTGAATACCCCTCGAAAAGCACCAAATGCTTTTTCACACAGTATAGCCACTGCTACTTTCTAGAAAAAGACCCTTTCTTGCCCATCAGGTCCAGACCAAAAAATAAGTGGAGTGTGTCCCCTCCTTCACCCCTCCATGCAGACCAGCTCAGACTGGCCCAGACTTGTTCATGCCTCCCTCACATCCAATTGACTGAGGGGTGCTGTCAGTGTCAAGGTCAAACTCAGCAGCTCACGCAGAGATGGTTCTATTGACATTGTTGGTCTTCCCACCTCTGTGCTGATGAATGCCAGGCTCACACTACAGGGTTTGGTTTTGCATTCATCCCCGATTCACCCCTCCTGACAATCGGAGGAGAAATCTGTTCTGGAAAGTTATGTCGGTACTGATGTTCGACACAGATCAATCAATCAATCAATCAAAGCTTTATTTGTATAGCGCATTTCATACCCAGAGGCAACACAATGCGCTTTACAGAGAACAAGGGAGGTGGGTATACGACCCACCCCTACTGTTCCAGAGGGAAGCAAAAAAAACAGTAATCACCCGGGGGCCAGATAAGTGAGCTGTAAAAATTCGTCCCACAGATTAATGTGAGGGGTTTACAGATCAAATTCTCGGCCACCCCGAGAATATCAAACATGCTTAATATTTAGACTATTACATCACTACTTTACAAGCGAGGCAGTGGTTTGTTGCTCCCTCCGGCATGATAATATCCTGTAGTGTGCGATGAGCCATTATTTTCAAATCTTGTAGTGTGTGCTTGTTTGATATTCACACGAGAATCAAGATTCTCCTTATGAGTGATGCAACCGGATTTTGAAATTGTTTAGGATTTTAAATATGCTGTAGTGTGAGCCTGGCCTGAGGACCTCAGTGTGGACTGTATGGGCATGTGTGTGTGTGTGTGTGTGTGTGTGTGTGTGTCAGTGAAGGCTCGTCCATTGAGGCAGGGGAGGACAGTCCTCCTCAGTTTTTGGAGAGAAGAGAGGGATTAAAATATAAATATATGAATTTATTTATGCATAATTAATATTATCTCAGTTTTGTTCATAAAGCAGGTTTTCCCTATGGATAAAATTTTCCCTATGGATAAAAACCCATTATTGAAATTCTAAAGCTCCAACAGTGACTTCTATAACATGCAGCTGGAGGACCCATAGATATCTATGGAAGGGAGGCTAGCCTCCCTTAGGGCGGGTTCTTTTCTCTTAAATCAATGTAATGCCTTTTGTCTTGCTAATTTGTGATTGGTCAAAACGCTGAAAAATTACAGAGGACAGTAGGCCTACTCCGGCCCTGTCTGAACAGGATTCAGATATTGACATTTTTGTTAGTCCAATCACATTCCAGATTCCAGATTTACCACAGTGAAGGCGTTGATGTCTGTGTTTCTCTTCCCTGTGCCATTGGAGACTTTTTGTGTGTTCGTAGCTCCATAATATAATACATCCGGAAGTATTAAGGGACACATCAAACTGTTCGTCTATTTGTCTTGATTCTAGCCATCTAAATATCTAAGCTTACATAAATACATTTTGAGCTAGAGCCGTCTGAACACGACAGTTCCACAGTTCCACTATATAGCCGGTAACGTTAGCTACGAGGTGCACGTCAGGCTACGGCATAGGCAGGCGCGCTGATTGGCTGGAGTCAGGCTACGGCATAGGCAGGCGCGCTGATTGGCTGGAGGCGCAAACTGTCGGCAACTCGTCCAAAACATTAAGAGACTGGGTCGCAACACCGGATCGGAGAAATCCACAGCCTGGCTCCTGCTTGCGTGAGAATTGATCGCTTTTCAGTGCTTATTCCTCATCCAGTGATGGATGGGTTCATATATCACCCAACCTCTCCAGCACCTCACCAATATCAATTATTTTCTCTCTTTAGAGAAGAGTACAATCCATTACAACAACTATTGCTTACAATGTTTTATTGTTGTTTTGTAATATTTTATCAGGAATATGATAAATAAATGCTGCATGTAGTTAAAGAAAGTGTTATTCAGTTTTTCATATGCTAAAATTGACTGTAAATCCACTTTAAAGCTGATATTTCAAATAATAACTGACTAAGGGAAAGTGCCCCCCCGGCGCCCATGGGCGGTTCGCCTCTCTTCCTCAGTTTTTTGAGTCACCAGCCGCCACTGGTGTGTGTGTGTGTGTGTGTGTGTGTGTGTGTGTGTGTGTGTGTGTGTGTGTGTGAAAAAGTGTCAAAAATATGCCCTCAGACTCAGGCCACAATAAAGAAACAAAGGGCACTTGTCATATCCAATCACCGGAAAAAACGTTCTCTTCCTCAAACCCTCTCTTCACATCTTCACATCCTCCCCAAAGCTACAACCTCCAACACTGGGTTTAGTCCCTGTGGTCCCTCTCCTGCTGCATAATGTAGCATCCCTCCTGGAATATCTAATGGACAGCCCAGTGTAAACAGAGTGGATGGGCTGAGACAGGGCCAGGGTTGATGGTGGGGCTGTGGCTACGGCCACCACATTCACATGTCACTTCACATTCTGCGTACAACCACTGACATGTCCGCCAGCTGCTTGCAGGTGACCTCGGACCAGTGTCCCTCACACACGCACGCACGCATGCATGCAAGCAAGCAGGCACACGTGCACACATAGAGGCACACAGATATGAAGTTGCGGCCTCACACAGACACACACATGCACACACGCACACACATGCTCGCACACACGCACACACACGCACACACACACGCACACACGCATGCACACTCACTGCCTGTACTTTCCTTCTCCACCTGTCCTCACATACCCTTTAACCGGGTTCACATTCAGCAGCCTTGATGGTTTTAAGTACTAAATTTGATTGTTTCCTGACTGCCAATTTGGAAGTTGTAAAACTGCTGTTTTAAAAATTCAACCTGTCACACATTATGGAAAGTCTCATGACGAGATGTATGTTGTATGTGAACCCAACTTTAGTGTTGCGTGTCAATGTAGCCAGGCTACCCTAACGCCCCAACCCCAAAACCACCATCCAATCGGTTCCTAGCCCAGACGAGAGAACTGTACTGTATGCCTACTGTTTTTTTCCCCAGACAATTAAGCTAGCATAGAGAAACACATGGGGAGGCAGAACTCTCCGAAACCACACACACACACACACAGAGAGAGAGAGAGAGAGAGAGAGAGAGAGAGAGAGAAAGAGACAGAAGGCAGCAGATGTGTTACTTGAAATGTCTCTACTGCATTCAAAGGCTACAGTATGTATAATGTAAGAGTAAGGAGAGAGTGACAGAGAGAGAGAGAGAGAGAGAGAGACATTTCACCTCTCATCACCCCGCTCTCTTCTCCAGAGCTATAACTGGGTCGGCCATGGACGTCTGTCCCTCAGATTCAGAGAGCTGCTTGCGCCCGGGCATTGTCTGCAGAAGCTGAATAAAATATACCACAAATCCCCCTTTCCAAAAAGCCGGTGGACTAAATTTGAATGGAAAAACATACAGTGCCTCAGACGATACCGTCCTGAGGGTCTCTGCGCTGTCGGTGCTGCCGGGGTTGAGCAGGTTGAGGCCCTGAACATCTGTCCCTTAGATTCCCAGCACTCCTGGAGCCTGCGGGGCTTTGTTTGCAGGGATATGAATAGATTGAACACAGGGGACTCCGGTTGTGGTTTGCGGGTTTCTAGCCAGAGGGCACGCCGCCCTGGCCTGCAGAGCGACCTCCTGACCCCACGGTCTCCGCTGAAACTGACTTATCGACCACCACGGAGAGCTACGACTGCAATATAACTCCCTGTTCCAAAAAGCCTGTGCGCGAAACCTGAGAAGAAAACTTACTGTACCGCAATCAGTACTGTGCTGTGGGTCCCTGTACTGTTAGTGCAGCGGAGGTGCTGAAGATAAAGTTTTGTAATAAAAACTTGTGCAATATAGATAGATAAATTTAAAATGTGCCCTGGTCTTGAACTGCATAGAGCCGGTACATTTTAAATTAATCTATCTACAGCACAGGTTTTCCAGCAGCAGTTCCCTTACAGTAGGATGGATCTCGAGAATGTTTGACACAATATGAGTAGTTTTCACTGTCTAACAAGCTGAAGGCGGGACCCAGCACATGCTGGGTGGGCTGTATGGGGGGGGGGGGTAGGGTGGTGCTTCACCAGCGCCCATCACCTGTCAGTGGGAGAGAGAGAGGCTGAAACTGTCAAACTCGACAGATTCAGGCGCGTTGTTAGCTTCCTGTCAGCACCATGGCCTCCTGGGAAATCAGTCTGGTATGGAACTGATGCATGGGGTCAGTGGGATTCAATTCAGCAGGACCCAAGGGGCAGCTGGGATGGCGATTAGCAGCATATCATGCAGTATACATGAACCACACACACTTCATACAGCAGAACTCAGCTCTACATTCAGCTGGTGACTGTGACATGGAGACAAACTTCATTGCGAAGCAGGGTGGAGGGGAGTCCATGGTGCGGTTTTGTTGTTTCTGGTGTGGAGGGGGAGGTCGCTGTCGCTGGATCCGATTGGACGGCGGCTTTGGGGACAGTGGTTTCTTCCCCTTCCGTTGGTCCTCGGTGGATCGATCATTTCCCATTAGCATTGTGCGCGTGTCACCAAGCCCGCCCCTGTCAACCTCTCTGGAAGACAGTGTTCCTGGTCGATTTGTTTAGTCTCGTCTGGCCTTGGCGGTGGTGCAGCGTCTGCGTGTGACACGGACCCAAGCACGCTAAATATGGCTCCCCAGGCGGGAGAGAACATGGAGGGGAAGAACATCGGAGCGCGACAGAGACAAGACCCGGATCAGACCGAAGGAGAACCTCTGACCTTCTGCACTCTTCATCTCTCACCCCGATCCTGGTCTCGGCTCCGGAGGGACAGTGCCGGGCGGTAATAGGTTCTAGCGCCATGGCGCGGGCTGGATGTGTGAACGTGACCCACTTACCGCCGGGCTCCCCGCCATGCTAATGCCCATGTCTCCTGAGGAGTGAGTCATCCCAGCCGCCATAATGAGGTCCGTTCAAGCCTGCTAGGTGTTTTCCCGGCGCAACCTCTCCTCTCCTCTCCTCTCCATCCTCCCTTTGTCCCTCTATCCCCCCCCCCCCCCCCCACCACCAGGCTAACTAAAGATAGATATGGGTGGCTGGATGTGAATGATCCTCCTCCTCCTCTCCTTCCCTCTTTCTCAGAGGCCATGGATGTCTGAAGGAAGGTGGGGACTTGAGAGAGAGAGAGAGAGAGAGAGAGAGATCGATCTGCTCCAGCTATAATCTCCATCGACCCCCCACCCCTAACCCCTTGACTCAGCAGCAGCAGTAAAGCTTTCAATAATCTAAGAATCAAACAAGCTTCTCTTCAAATCTACTGGGGCCCTGTGAAGGGGCAGCATATTAGCTTTGAGTGGCACATCATACATATAGCATCTGCAAAGGAACCAATTGAGCAGCCGCCTTGTAAATTCCCCTGCTGGCATTCCCATCACGAGTGCACTGGTGGACAATTATTGTTATCAGAGAGAGAGAGAGAGAGAGAGAGAGAGAGAGAGAGAGAGAGAGAAAGAGAGAGAGAGAGAAAGAGAGAGAGAGAGAGAAAGAGAGAAAGAGAGAGAGAGAGAGAGAGAGAGAGAGAAAGAGAGAGAATGCTCTGCTGAACAGCTTGTCGCTGAGAGGTACATTTTTTGGTATAGTAGGCTACACAGAGTAAGCCAAGCCAAGATGGATTCCATCTCCCTACACAACAGATCGGCCCTCTCATCTCCTCTTAGCTTTTCTTTCTTTGAGAGAAAGAACCGTGTGCAAAGCTATGCTTTCATGGGATTTGGACAGCTCAGTGTGATTTAACAGTGAACTACCCTTCTGTGTGAGATGGGACAGATCCTGAATCACCCCAAAGGCTGGCTTTAAGTGGAGATCATGGACATAATATTTATATTATATAAGATAGATCTTACTGCTTTTGTAACTATAAAAATACTACTTAAACCCTATAGCACATGAGCAAAAGGAATCACTTTAGAATCAGAATCAGTTTTATTAGCCAGATAGTTTGTACACTAGGAAATTGCTTTGGTCAATGGTGCATAACACTGAAGGTTATTTATTTGCACTGCCTATATCAAGGAAACCGTCTCCCCTGATAGGATGGGATTTGCAGATAAAGATCAAATTGATAGAATTGATAGACTTCTAGACTACGGATAGTAAATTGCCTGTTTGCTACGGATCTAGAGGACTGGAATGAGGAACTGATTAGAGCTGACACGCACTGACTAGAATTCCAATGTACCTGTTACCAAATTCAACTTTCTATTCTGTTAAACTTTCTATTCTGTTAAACTTTCTATTCTGATGGAGACATTAGACATGGTTAGGACAAGATGGGACAGTGCCAAAACAGGACAGTGCAAATGAGCAGTGCAAACACGACAACTAACACTGACCATATTCTAATTATGTGTAAAGCCTGCGGTGCACCTGCTTTTAACTACTCGTACGCGTCCACGCGTCCTCTGGATGCTCCTGTGTTTATTTGGAGCGTCGTCTGTGGTTGACTGTGCAGATACGCAGAAATAAATGCACCGCAAAATACACGTCTGTCTACGCGTACACGTGAGCTACGCATTGTTAAACAGTATATCCTGGGCGTAAGGTCATAATTACAGCATCCCTACACAAAACAAACTACTGAAAATGGAAAATGCTCTCATGGTTCTGTATGCACCTGCTTTGATCCAGTTTGTGTGTGTGTGTGTGTGTGTGTGTGTGTGTGTGTGTGTGTGTGTGTGTGTGTGGGCGCGTGTGTGGGCGCGCGTGTGTTATGGTGTTGTACACATGTCAGTTTTCCAGAGTGTGAGTCAGTGGTTACAAGCCCTGTGTCCTCGAGCCAATTAGCCGTGACACAGTTGAGCCCGCCCCCCCCCCCCACACACACACACACACACACATACACCCCATCCCCACACACACCTGTGACAGAAATCTCCCAGCGCATGCACACAGGTACCCCCCGCCCCCACGCACACACACACACGCCCCCACGCACACACACACACACAGGCCAGAGATCCTTTCTGTCTCTCACCCCCCCCCCCCCCCCCCCCCCCCACCTCTTTCCCACTCTCTCTCCAGTCTCACTGTACGATCGTACTGTACATTGCGGCTCGGTGACGTTGTGGGCTTTGATGTAAGCGAGGCTCCGAAAATAGTCTGGTCCTCACGTAACTCGGCCTGCTGTGGGGCACGGTGACGGATCATTGGCTCCTCTGTGAGCAGCAGACCCCCCGGACCGCCGAACCCTCTGCCCTGCGTGGAGGTGAGAGGTGGCGGGAGGGAGGAGTCCACAGCTACGCCCGTTTCAAATCAGTCTCGAGTCAAAACAGACGGCCGACAGCCCAATGAGACGGAGGAAGGGGAGGTGATTAAAGGGATTTTAGGGAAGAGAGAAAGAGCCCGGAGAAGGAGAGAGAGAGAGACAGAGACAGAGAGAGACCATTATACAGCAGGCGTCTGTGTTATCTTTTAGCAGTGCTGTTCATAAGTGTCATACCTCCAGTTCGGCCCGGTCCCATTCTCTCCTCCAGGTCTGAGTCTACAGTATAGAGTCTATACGATTAAGCATGAGGCCGCACCTCCTCTGTTCCTCCTCTCTGTTCCCCTCTGTTCCTCTCTGTTCCTCTCTGTCCCTCTCTGTCCCTCTCTGTTCCTCTCTGTTCCTCTCTGTCCCTCTCTGTCCCTCTCTGTTCCTCTCTGTTCCTCCTCTCTGTTCCTCCTCTCTGTTCCCCTCTGTTCCTCTCTGTTCCTCTCTGTTCCTCTCTGTTCCCCTCTGTTCCCCTCTGTTCCTCTCTGTTCCTCTCTGTTCCCCTCTGTTCCCCTCTGTTCCTCTCTGTTCCCCTCTGTTCCTCTCTGTTCCTCTCTGTTCCTCTCTGTTCCCCTCTGTTCCCCTCTGTTCCCCTCTGTTCCTCTCTATTCCCCTCTGTTCCTCTCTGTTCCCCTCTGTTCCTCTCTGTTCCTCTCTGTTCCTCTCTGTTCCTCCTCTCTGTTCCCCTCTGTTCCCCTCTGTTCCCCTCTGTTCCCCTCTGTTCCTCCTCTCTGTTCCTCTCTGTTCCTCCTCTCTGTTCCCCTCTGTTCCCCTCTGTTCCTCTCTGTTCCCCTCTGTTCCCCTCTGTTCCCCTCTGTTCCCCTCTGTTCCTCCTCTCTGTTCCCCTCTGTTCCCCTCTGTTCCTCTCTGTTCCCCTCTGTTCCCCTCTGTTCCTCTCTGTTCCCCTCTGTTCCTCTCTGTTCCCCTCTGTTCCTCTCTGTTCCCCTCTGTTCCTCTCTGTTCCTCTCTGTTCCTCTCTGTTCCCCTCTGTTCCTCTCTGTTCCTCTCTGTTCCTCTCTGTCCCTCTCTGTTCCCCTCTGTTCCCCTCTGTTCCCCTCTGTTCCTCTCTATTCCCCTCTGTTCCTCTCTGTTCCCCTCTGTTCCTCTCTGTTCCTCTCTGTTCCTCTCTGTTCCTCCTCTCTGTTCCCCTCTGTTCCCCTCTGTTCCCCTCTGTTCCCCTCTGTTCCTCCTCTCTGTTCCTCTCTGTTCCTCCTCTCTGTTCCCCTCTGTTCCCCTCTGTTCCTCTCTGTTCCCCTCTGTTCCCCTCTGTTCCCCTCTGTTCCCCTCTGTTCCTCCTCTCTGTTCCCCTCTGTTCCCCTCTGTTCCTCTCTGTTCCCCTCTGTTCCCCTCTGTTCCTCTCTGTTCCCCTCTGTTCCTCTCTGTTCCCCTCTGTTCCTCTCTGTTCCCCTCTGTTCCTCTCTGTTCCCCTCTGTTCCCCTCTGTTCCTCTCTGTTCCTCTCTGTTCCTCTCTGTTCCCCTCTGTTCCCCTCTGTTCCTCTCTGTTCCTCTCTGTTCCCCTCTGTTCCCCTCTGTTCCTCTCTGTTCCTCTCTGTTCCTCTCTGTTCCTCCTCTCTGTTCCCCTCTGTTCCCCTCTGTTCCCCTCTGTTCCCCTCTGTTCCTCTCTGTTCCTCTCTGTTCCCCTCTGTTCCTCTCTGTTCCTCTCTGTTCCCCTCTGTTCCTCCTCTCTGTTCCTCTCTGTTCCTCTCTGTTCCTCTCTGTTCCTCCTCTCTGTTCCCCTCTGTTCCTCTCTGTTCCCCTCTGTTCCTCTCTGTTCCTCTCTGTTCCTCTCTGTTCCTCTCTGTTCCCCTCTGTTCCTCTCTGTTCCTCTCTGTTCCTCTCTGTTCCCCTCTGTTCCTCTCTATTCCCCTCTGTTCCCCTCTGTTCCCCTCTGTTCCCCTCTGTTCCTCCTCTCTGTTCCCCTCTGTTCCTCTCTGTTCCTCCTCTCTGTTCCTCTCTGTTCCTCTCTGTTCCCCTCTGTTCCCCTCTGTTCCCCTCTGTTCCTCTCTGTTCCCCTCTGTTCCCCTCTGTTCCCCTCTGTTCCCCTCTGTTCCTCTCTGTTCCTCTCTGTTCCTCTCTGTTCCTCTCTGTTCCCCTCTGTTCCCCTCTGTTCCTCTCTGTTCCCCTCTGTTCCTCTCTGTTCCCCTCTGTTCCCTTCTGTTCCTCTCTGTTCCTCTCTGTTCCCCTCTGTTCCCCTCTGTTCCCTTCTGTTCCCTTCTGTTCCTCTCTGTTCCTCTTTGTTCCCCTCTGTTCCCCTATGTTCCTCTCTGTTCCCCTCTGTTCCTCTCTGTTCCTCTCTGTTCCTCTCTATTCCCCTCTGTTCCTCTCTGTTCCTCTCTGTTCCCCTCTGTTCCCCTCTGTTCCCCTCTGTTCCTCCTCTCTGTTCCCCTCTGTTCCCCACTGTTCCCCTCTGTTCCTCCTCTCTGTTCCTCTCTGTTCCCCTCTGTTCCCCTCTGTTCCTCTCTGTTCCCCTCTGTTCCCCTCTGTTCCCCTCTGTTCCTCTCTGTTCCCCTCTGTTCCTCTCTGTTCCTCTCTGTTCCCCTCTGTTCCCCTCTGTTCCTCTCTGTTCCCCTCTGTTCCCCTCTGTTCCCCTCTGTTCCCCTCTGTTCCCCTCTGTTCCTCTCTGTTCCTCTCTGTTCCTCTCTGTTCCCCTCTGTTCCCTTCTGTTCCCTTATGTTCATCTCGGTTCCACTCGGTTCCACTCGGTTGTCAAAGCAAAGGCAAAATGCTCTCCAGGACAGAGCGCTGGTTATTACTGTGTGTGTGTGTGTGTGTGTGTGTGTGTGTGTAGTTGGAGGGGCTTGACATTTGTAGTTCTTATAATTGAAAGCCGCAGCAGCAATAATAACTTTAAAATAATAGTAATACTGTACATTGTATTTATAGAATGCCTTTCTAGATGCTCAAGGCGCTACCATGTTACCTTCAAGGCTGACAGGGAGATCTCGGGGAATTTCACAAGTGCCTTGTTAATGTTTTATTTTCAATTTGCCTCTTCCTATTCCTGTCTGTGTCTCTCTTGTATCATCTTCTAATCCCGGCCCTCCCTCTCTGTAACCAGGTATCGGTCAGGGCGTGCCGGTGGTGGCTCTGATCGTGGAGGGCGGTCCTAACGTCATCTCCATCGTGCTGGAGTACCTGAGGGACACGCCCCCTGTGCCAGTGGTGGTGTGCGACGGCAGCGGGCGCGCCTCCGACATCCTGGCGTTCGGACACAAGTTCTCCGAGGAGGGAGGGTAGGTGACTCAGGAGCCGCAGGAACACGCCCACGATCTGAGAGGAGGAGAGAGAGAGAGAGGGAGAGAAAAAGAGAGAGAGAGGGAGAGAGAAAGAGAGAGAGAGAGAGAGAAAGAGAGAGTGAGAGCGAGAGAGATAGGCACTATAGAATCTGAGTGAAGAAGTCAACATCAACATGCACATGCACACTCTCAGAAATGCTTGTGGTGCTGGGAGTAGATCCTCTAAGAAAGACTTTTCAAATAAAAAAAATCTCACTCTCCCACACACACTCTTCTCTGCTTTAATCTGTCTAATAGAATCTGACCACAGCACAGGTCAGCCAACTCGCATCTAATATTCTTGTAATGTCAATGCTTTCTTCCTCCCTCTCCCTGTCCCTCCATCCCTCCCTCCATCTCTTCATCCCTCCATCAATCCCTGCGCCCGGGCAGGATAATAAACGAGTCTCTGCGAGACCAGCTGCTGGTCACCATCCAGAAGACCTTCACATACAGCCGCACCCAGGCGCAGCACCTCTTCATCATCCTGATGGAGTGCATGAAGAAGAAGGAGCTGGTGAGTGCACGTGCCCCCGTTCCTCCCGGTACAGAGGGGCGGACATGGAGCCCCCCCCCCCGGTACAGAGGGGCGGACATGGAGCCCCCCCCCCCCCCCCCCCGAGCCAGGAGGGTTGAGATGAGGCGGCTTCCTCTCGGTCCTCCTCTTCCTCAGTACAGGTCTCCGCTCAAGGGCACATCTGTCTCTCCCAGGGTTTCCGTTAACCGGTCATTACCATTTTTTGTCCAGGAAAATCAGTTGAAGTCCGACATACTTAAATTGCTCTGGTCATAATGTCTGGTGAAAATAATTCCCTTGAAGCACAATTTGAATTGTATTAAAATAGGCCAAGATTAAATTTCCACATAATCTGATTCCTTCTATAAAAAAAACGAATATCCATTATTTTTTGTTATTAATGTGTACTGCAGGCTATAGGCTAGCCTATATTTGATGGGTAAACAACACATTACTGTCTTGAATCTCAAACAACCTTCACGTAATGTGGAGTCGATGCAGTCCGTTCAAATTGGCATCAAAAGATAAACAAGGCCTGCTTAAAATGACCAATGACATCCTCAAATCCGATTAATGCAATTGAAATAAACTTCATAAAGTAGCCAGTCGGTGCGCGTGCAGCCCCAGACATCTAAGGGCATACTGTATATAGCCCATGTGAACCGTATCAGATAAGTAGACATTAAATGGCATATATAGGCTACTTAACAGCTAATCACCACGACGAACACCTACAATATTATATGACTGGAATTTATCATGTTTGTCTGGGATATTGACATCTTCCTGGACATCTGGATGGCACTGTTTTTTCTAACAGAAACCGTTCTGGTTTACTCTTCAAACTGTCAGCCTGCCGACTGAGGCTACTCTCCAGCCTTTTATCTGGGGCCTGGCTCATCCCGCTGATTCCCGGCAGCTGTGTCTTCAGCGCTCTGCCCGGCTGATGACTCGATTGGCTGCAGGTGTGGCGCTGTCCATGGTGTGCTGCCTGGATTGGGCTCTTCTCCCACTGGGGTTGCCACAACTCCCCCTTCCCAGTATGAAGGCCAGGGTTCCCACAAACACGTGACAGGACGTCGGCTTTGGCGTTCTCCCTCCCCGGCCGGTGGATCACCCTGAAATTAAAGTCCTGCAGGGTTAGGAACCACCTAGTCACACGGTCATTAGTGTCCTTGGCCATGGCCATCCAGCGCAGCGGCGCATGGTCCGTGACCAAGTCAAACCTTCGGCCCAGCAAATAGTAGAGTAGTTTGTCCAGTGCCCACTTCACCGTGAGGGCCTCCTTCTCGACCGTGAAGTATGCCTTTTCGTGGGGCAGGTACTTCCTGCTAATGTATGTCACTGTCACCGGGTGCTCCTCGCCCCAGTGCACCTGGGACAGGACAGCTCCCACTCCGACCACTGAGGCATCCGTCTGGTACTATGTTCTCTGATAGTAGCCCACCAGCCCCAGGAAAAACTTCACCTCGTCTCTTGGTGATGGGTCGGGGCCACTCCCGGATGGCGGCCAGCTTCGGCTCCTGGGCCCGCACGTTTCCCCGGCCGACCCGGTAGCCCAGGTAGGAGGCCTCCTCCACGCCGAGATGGCACTTTGGCCGTAAGCCCCGCCCTCCTCAGAGCCCCCAGCACAGCCCGGAGGTAGGCCAGATGATCCTCCCAGGAGGTGCTGTGGATGACTATGTCATCTAAGTAGGCCGCAGCGTAGGCCTGGTGGGGTCACAGCACACGGTCAATCATCCTCTGCAAGGTGGCTGATGCCCCGTGTACCCCGAACGAGAGTACGGTGTACTGGTACAGCCCCTCCGGGGTCACGAACGCCGTCTTCTACCTTGCCCGGGGGGTGAGGCGCACCTGCCAATAACCCTTAGCAAGGTAAGAGTGGAGATAAAACGGGCTGGACCCAGCCGCTTGATTAGTTCATCTACCCTGGGCATGGGGTATGCATCAAACTTTGACACTTTGTTGAGTTTTCGTTGCAGAATCTAAAGGACCCGTCAGGCTTGGGGACCAACACCACCGGACTGCACCAGTCACTGCGGGACTCCTCAATGACCCCTAACTTCAACATTCTTGTTACCTCCTCCCGGGTGGTAGCTCTCCGCGCCTCAGGTATCCTGTATGGCCGGATGCGGACTGTCACGCCAGGCTCCGTCTGGATGTGCACCGCCACCGAGGTCCGGCCCGGCAGCTCCGAGAAGACATCCTGGTGCTGGAAGACGATTTCTCTCAGGTCCTGCCGCTGACTGGGACCCAGCAGATCCCTGACCGGCACCTCTGGGAGAGGCTGCCACGTGTAGAACACCTGGTTGACATGGGGGGAAGATGGACTGCGCCACGGTTTGAGAATCTGAGCATTCGTTGCAATAATCCCTTACATCTCGCCTCAACCCCGGCCAGTAAAACCTCCCCACAATCCTCTCCCTGGTTTTGTCCATTCCTGGGTGTGCGCCTAAGAGGTGTGCGTGGGCCATATACAAGACTTCGGAAACATACTGACGGGGAACTATCAATTGTTTGACTATATCTCCCTCCCCCTTAACCACTCTATACAAAAGGCCCCGCCTAGTGGCAAAATGTGGGAAAGTTAGGGGTCTCACCGGGTCTATGGGCTTTTCATTGTGGACCATCACCTGCGCCCAGGCATTCTTCAGCGCCTCATCTTCCAGTTGGGCAGAGGCGAATCTCCCCTCTTGGCCTCCCCTCTCCTCCGCCGCCCGCGGGAACTCTGAGAACGTGGTCAGGGGAGAACTGTCGGGCTCCTCTTCTGCACCCTGGGTGACATTAATGGCTGCCTTCGGGGTGTCTGGTCCAGTAGGTGGTGTGGTCCCCTCCGAGGCTGTCGCAGTGTCGGGGGTAGCTCGGGGATCCGGTTCCCTGCCTGGTTCCTTGCCCTCCTCTCCTCCAGTCTCCTCGGCCGTCGATGAGGAAAAGGCCGCCCATGCCGGACGGCTGCGTCCCTTTCGCCTTCTGGTCGGGTCGGGCTTGGCCCGGGGTCCAGGTTGCTCACCTCCCCAGAACCGGTTGAAGATGGGGCAGTCCCGGCCGAGGAGGAGGGGCACTGGCAGCTCCGGCACAACGCCCGCCTGAACACTGAAGGACCCCCTCGGAGTCTGCACGTCAATGCATCGCGTCGGGTAATGGCGGACATCTCCATGGATGCAGGTCACTTCCACTGGTGTCCCTGGGTAGCCCTCGGCCAGGTCTGCCCTTATGAGGGTAAGATGGCTGCCCATGTCAATCAGAGCCCAAGTGTCATTGGACCCCACCTTAACAGGTATGCGTAGGCCAGGCAGGTCCCCCGACACTCCACACTCCGAGTACAGACAGAGACCAGTGGGGCCAGTCTCGGCAGGGCTAGCAGAGGGCATGGACACGTCACCCCCTGGGCACTGGCAGGCCAGATGTCCTCGTTGGCCGCAGGAGTAGCACCTCCAGTCCTCTCGGGGGGATGGCGGCCTCGCTCTGCGGGGCGTTCCGGCTAGAGCGGAGGCTGGTAGTTGTTCCCGTCCTCGGCCGGGTCACTCAGTCCGTGGCTCTCGTCCATGGGGTTTTGGCGCTGTCTCCTTTTTCATCTGCTGGGCTACTTGGAGGTTTTCCAGCAAAAAGGCGGCTCGAGAGGCGGCTCGAGGGGCTGGCTACGGGGAGAGCTGAGTTATGGCGGGCAGCCAGCTGGCCAACCACCATCTGGAGGGCCGTCACATTCTTGGTCTTTTGGGTCTGGCGTCGACCAGCATCTGGATCGCGGCCTCCAACGTCGTGCTCATTTTGTTGGTACTTGATTAGGCTGAGAGCGCATATGAAGTGGTGCCATGTGCCCGCATTCTCCACCATATGTGGCAACCACTGTGTGCAAAACCGGGGGACCAACGCACTAAGCCCACTCACGAGACACGACAATCGGCCAAGGTAAGCCCGGGAAGGCAAGCCCGGGAAAGCAAAAGCAAAACGGTAACGAAAAAACAGCAATGTTCACATTGCTCTCTGGCGTCTCTGGCCTGGGCAGCAGTCCCGGTACGGTGCTCTCCGCTTGCGTTCTGGGTTACTCTTCAAACTGTCAGCCTGCCGACTGAGGCTACTCTCCAGCCTTTTATCTGGGGCCTGGCTCGTCCCGCTGATTCCCGGCAGCTGTGTCTTCAGCGCTCTGCCCGGCTGATGGCTCGATTGGCTGCAAGTGTGCTGCCTGGATTGGGCTCTTCTCCCACTGGGGTTGCCACAGTGAACGCACGTACACACACACACACACACACACACACACACACACACACACACACACACACACACACAGACACTGTGCACCGTACAAGCACTTGTCTTGCCTGTGCAAAATAAGTAAATTAACCGGATCGCTGCCCTGGCCTCAACACAGAACAAACATAATGTATAATCATGTGTGGAAGGGATATAACAGTAAGCTCAGCCCGTTATCAAACACACACACACACACACACACACACACACACACACACACACACACACACACTCCGCTACCTCCACCACATGTCTGGGCTTGCTCAGTTACCGTGCAAAAAAAATGAAACACTCTTATTTGCATGTTCACTTTCCTCTGAATTAATTTTGTAATGGTGTACTGTAAATACAGTACCCTAACCCTAACCCTATTGCAAACACCTTAAAGTTTGTACATTTTGCCAATGTAGCTAGTTTGCCATGGGGGTTGAATATTTTTGACTGCAACTGTATTTGAAATTAAACCGTACTTTGCTGCCGTGTTCATTTTGCATTTCCTTTGTTGCGTTGTTCTGTGACTAAGGACTCACCAGGCTGTGTCTGTCTGCTTATTGGTTTCCCGTTTCTTAATTTCACACTGTACAGTGTGACACTGTGACTTTGACTCTTATCATTTTGGCTCCACAAAAGCATTATGGCACCACGGGTCTTACTAGCACTAATCCACTAATTAGAGAAGAGAGGAGAAGATTCAGCCAGATTGAAATGTTTGTAGCCTACTCTAGTCTATAGCTCATACTGTATGTGGTTGCAGCTATTGTGGATTTGTTCTTTTTGTAATAGTAGGTAGTCTAAAGTGGCAGCAGTCACACACACACACACACACACACACACACAACTGAACGTGTGTGTGTACGTGCCTCCCAGCCTTCCGGATGTTTACTCCCATCATTAGCCAAAACATTAGACAAAACTCCCATCATCCTCAAAACATTGTGAATTCCTTTGGATAAAACTGGCTGCTTAACGATAAAATTGTAATTGAAAATTGTAAGATACAAACACAGGTGTTCCCCTCTAACACACAATCACTTGCCACACACAAACACGCACACAAACACGCACACAAACACACACCCACACACAGTGATTCCAGTCACGGCTGTGGAGTGTGTAAGTGGATTGATTTGGGCTCTGCGGGACAAGCTCTTCCCATGGCGACTGATGCCCACACAGATGGAGCTCCAGGGCGCCTAGCCGAGCCCTGATGCGGGAGCAGATGTACTGTAGGGCCCAGATAATGATCCAGCTTCCTCCTGTATCACGGTACCATCGCTGGTCTGGAGGAGCAAAGGGCAACTAGGATGAGCAGGGCCCAGAGGAGAGTGAGGTGGTGGGTAAAGCCTGGACAGACAGTCGGACAGACAGACAGACAGGCGGACAGATAGACAGATAGACAGATAGACAGGCGGACAGACAGACAGACAGAAAGGCGGACAGACAGACAGACAGACAGACAGACAGACAGACAGGTGGACAGACAGACAGACAGACAGACAGACAGACAGGTGGACAGACAGGTGGACAGACAGACAGACAGACAGGCGGACAGACAGGCGGACAGACAGGCGGACAGACAGACAGACAGACAGACAGACAGACAGACAGACACAGACAGACAGACAGACAGACAGACAGACAGACAGAGACAGTTGGACAGACAGGTGGACAGACAGGTGGACAGACAGACAGACAGACAGACAGACAGACAGACAGGCGGACAGACAGGCGGACAGACAGACAGACAGACAGGCGAACAGACAGACAGACAGACAGACAGACAGACAGACTGACAGACAGACAGACACAGACAGACAGACAGACAGACAGACAGACAGACAGACAGACAGACAGACAGACAGACACAGACAGACAGACAGACAGACAGACTTACACAACCCAGCAGCCAAACTAGTCAACTAGCGAGGACAATGATACAGTAGAGTCTTCTGAGCAGCTCTGGGCCTGCTGGCCTTCACGTGTCTGGAGCCCAGAGGATTTGCACAGCAGGCCGGAGGGCTGTCCATACCAATGAGGGCATTAGTGACCAGAGACCATGAAGCCATAGAGAGCATCATGACAGCGTGCATCTTGGTTACTGTTTTGCTGGTGTCCTGCCAGGCTGAGTGAAAGCCCAGAATAGATTCCCCACCCGGGCTGAGACGTTTCAATCTTCCTCTCAGCGGAGGTCAGTGTTCTCCCTCCGAGAAGTACTCCCATCCAATTAATCACACTGACAGCTGAGATTCATTCCTAACAAACCTCCAAGACCGCCCCCCCCTCTGCCCCATACACACGTGTGTGTGTGTGTGTGTGTGTGTGTGTGTGTGTGTGTGTGTGTGTGTGTGTGTGTGTGCTTGCGTGTATGCATACATACAGTACGGGGCTTTACGAGTGTGTGTGTTTTCATGTGTTTCATGTGTGCGTGTTGTAATCTCCCAAGGTAAGAGCGCAAGGGTGGAGCACAGCAAAGCAATGTCCAGTCCAGGAGCTCTTACGCGCCTTGGCACATTTATTGAAATAAACTGAATGCAAAACTCAAAACAGAAAAAAAAGATCTTCGGGGTTATCCTGGGTTCCGTACTTCCAGTGTCGTGCTGCGCGGGATGAGGTCAGGGGTTCGGCTTCTGCCCCTGAAGATGTCAAGAAAAACATTCGTTAGCGGGTTCAAAAGATGTGAAAGAAGTGGCAGGTCATGCAAGGCGCACCATGCTGCCTCTCACTGAGTCCATAGACTGCTGAGAGATTCCCCAGCCAGGCCTTTAGTGGCGTGTCGGCTCGTTAGCCGAGAGATCTCGCTGTCCGGCCAAAGTTCCTGATTGGGAAACTGCAGCGCAGCCCGGAAACTAGGAACAGTGGGTAAATCCCGCCGATCACCTGGCCCCGCTGTCCATGGTGCTGATGGGGAAGGGTCCGCTTGGTCGCGACCTCTCTGGCCTTTTCACCTAGTGTGTGCTGTCTATGGTGCTGAAAATGACTTTTATGCAAGGCAGAGCCTAGTTTGGGTACGTTTGCATCCGCGGGACGCGCCCTTGCGGCAGCCTCATGCCGAACGGCCCCAGGGAGGATGCCACAGTGTGTGTGTGTGTGTGCATGCGTGTGTGTGTGTGTGTTTGTGTGTGTGGGTGCGTGTGTGTGTGTGTGTGTGTGTGCGTGTGCATGTGTGAATGTGTGATGGAGGTCTACCAAAATCCACGACCTGCCCTTCCAAAGAGCTGCTCTGTGTCACGTCTCTGCCTCACACAGGACTCCGTCTCTCAGGTCATACACACACACACACACACACACACACACACACACACACACACTGCCCAGCTCAGACCCATGTGCAGTTAATTGAATCTTTCTGACACTGCAGAGAGAGAGAGAGAGAGAGAGAGAGAGTTGTGTTACTTATGTCTGCAGTGCTGCTGCAGAAAGGCTTGTGTACTGCAGCCATGATGGGTTTTTAATTGCATAACACATCCATTCCCTCATTCATAGTTGATATGGTGTCTAAGAGCATCATGTAGCGCGCCGTCTTGCCACTGTCTGAGATCGTCCTGGTCCTGAGTAGAGTAGGGGGTCCTCGGCCCCCCCCCTGAGGAGTGGTGTGGTACAAGTACAAGTGTCGTTGCCGCTCCCTCAGATGAATTATTTAGAGCAGAAGCCTTATATGTTTAATTCCCATTAATGATTGAGAATGAACCACCAGCTAGCTATGCTTCTGCCTCCCTGACGAGAAAGTGAAGAGAGAGAGAGATTGAGAGAGAGAGAGATTGAGAGAGGGAGATTGAGAGAGATAGAAGGAGATAGTGAGAGATAGAGAGATAGAAAGAGAAAGGGTTAGAGATATATTAGAGAGATGGAGAGAAAGAGAGTGAGAAAAAGAGAAGAAGAGAAAGAGAGAGAGAGAGAGAGCAAGAGAGAAAGAGGGAAAGAGAGAGAGAGAAGCGAGGGTTCTTTCGGCTTTTACTTGACTATCGTCATCTGGTTTATCACATTAAGAATTCATGAAGACAGTTTCCTCCCCAGCCCCTTCTTTTCAGCCTGTTGCTTTGTCACGCGGTGTGTTTATAGTAGAGACATCATACTGTAGATAATGAGGCAGGCAGGTGGATGGAAATGTACAGTAGGAAGACAGACAGACAGACAGAGACAGACAGGCAGAAAGATTGATACATACAGTATGATATCATTAGGCTGAATAGCAGGGATATTGAAGTTGCTATGCTGAGTGAGTGGGGAGATTGAGTGGAGGGGTTCTCAGCAGGTGCTGTGGGTGCATGTGTGCAAGAGCAGGCCTGCTTGTGTTTGCACGTGCTTGTGTGTGTGTGTGTGTGTGTGTGTGTGTGTGTCTCTGTGCCTGCTTGTGTGTGTGTATTGTAAGCTAAATTAAGATGGATACCATCCTATCAGCTCCAGTCACTTAGGCATGAAGAACACAATCTCCTGATCCCGTAAGCATGTAGAGTATTTTAACACATGACCGAACAGTCCTCTGTCCCTCTCCCTCTCTCCTCTCCTCCTCTCCACCCTGCCTCCCTCTCCCTCTCTCCTCTCCTCCTCTCCACCCTGCCTCCCTCTCCCTCTCTCCTCTCCTCCTCTCCTCCTCTCCACCCTGCCTCCCTCTCCCTCTCTCCTCTCCTCCTCTCCACCCTGCCTCCCTCTCCCTCTCTCCTCTCCTCCTCTCCTCCTCTCCACCCTGCCTCCCTCTCCCTCTCTCCTCTCCTCCTCTCCACCCTGCCTCCCTCTCCTCCTCTCCACCCTGCCTCCCTCTCTCTCTCTCCTCTCCTCCTCTCCACCCTGCCTCCCTCTCCCTCTCTCCTCTCCTCCTCTCCACCCTGCCTCCCTCTCCCTCTCTCCTCTCCTCCTCTCCACCCTGCCTCCCTCTCCCTCTCTCTCCTCTCCTCCTCTCCACCCTGCCTCCCTCTCCCTCTCTCCTCTCCTCCTCTCCACCCTGCCTCCCTCTCCCTCTCTCCTCTCCTCCTCTCCACCCTGCCTCCCTCTCCCTCTCTCCTCTCCTCCTCTCCACCCTGCCTCCCTCTCTCCTCTCCTCTCCACCCTGCCTCCCTCTCTCTCTCTTCTCCTCCTCTCCACCCTGCCTCCCTCTCCCTCTCTCTTCTCCTCCTCTCCACCCTGCCTCCCTCTCTCTCTCTCCTCTCCTCCTCTCCACCCTGCCTCCCTCTCTCTCTCTCCTCTCCTCCTCTCCTCCTCTCCACCCTGCCTCCCTCTCTCTCTCTCCTCTCCTCCTCTCCTCCTCTCCACCCTGCCTCCCTCTCCCTCATCTCGCTAGACCCTGGGAAAGATTGATGGAAAGATGTCAAAAGCCCTCACACCCTCGTCACACGTCCAGAAGTGACAAGTGTCAAGCGTAGGGGTGGTGCTGAACCCAGTTTAGCATGGACGAGTGAACGTCTCATAAGTACAGCACAGCGGTATGAAGCTACGCAGAGCTGGGCTTATTTGGCCCATGCAACCCAGGAACAACCCCTTCCGTCCCGAGCCCGCGCTTCGAAGCGCGCGCCCCGAACGACGATCACGGAAGTGGAGGTCTCAGCACACGTCGCTGATGGACTCTCGGTTTCTGGGTCTGTGTGCGCGCGAGCAAACACGGAGGCTGCATCAAAGCGCAGCCTTAATATAGACATGTAATATTTACCTAGGCAGAGCAGCGCTCTAGCAAAGCCGCTCCCGTGGGACGCTCTATGTCCTGGAGGGAGGGGTGGGGGGAGGGATTCATAATAGCTGCAACCACATGAGCTGAGTAATCGGCTACAATTTTCACTCTGTATCTTCTCCTCTCTTGTCTATGTACTATTGTGGATTAGTAACAGCTGCAGTGTGTGTGGTGTGGTGTGGTGTGGTGTGGTGTGGTGTGGTGTGGTGTGGTGTGGTGTGGTGTGGTGTGGTGTGTGTGTGGTGTGGTGTGGACAGCAGCAGTATTGCACTTTTACATGTTTTACATGGGCTATGGGCTATAGCTCGCTCGGTCAGTTGGTCGGTCGGTTGTGAATGTAAAAAATGTAAAAGTGCAATACTGCTGCTGTCCACACCACACCACACCACACACACTGCAGCTGTTGCCAGTCGCATCTAAAAATGGCGGCGGCCACGCTAACTAGCCCTTGTCCACAGGGTCACCTTGGGGCTAGGGTAGGTGGAGGAGTGGTAGGAGGCAGGCAGGGTCACCTTGGAGTGAGGGTGGGTGGAGGAAGAGTAGGCGGGCAGGGTAGAATTGCTTTAGCCAGATATAATAATCATGCTTGCTCCATCGCCCCTGCATCCATCATCGTTACTGTCAGAGGGAGCGGGGCCGGCTGCAGCAGTGGCCAGGCAGAGGGGAGCGGGGGAGGGGGAACGCTGGGGAACCTTGGGGCTGGTCTGGGTGCTTATGCAGGGGACATGTGATCCTGACGGTGTTAACAGTGATAATTAGTCCATTGGAGCGGATGGGCATGTGACTGATTGATTGTGTGGCAGAAAGGTCAGAGCACCAGCACACACACACACGCATGCACACACACATGCAGACACACACACACACATTAATTGTGTGATTGCGAGCCTAACCTTGTTTACATTGAATCTGACAGTTTGGTATTAATCTTTTTAGAGTGAGGCGAAGGTTTATTAGGGGCGGTTTTACCCATTAGGCAAATGTAGATAACTGCCTTGGGGCCCCAACCTTCAAAGAGCCCCATAAACACCTCATAAATGTGTTATTTTTATTAACTTTTCACGAATAATTATTTCTTTTAAAAAATCCATTATGCTTAATGGCGTCAGAATGCTTAATTCACAAGTATCTCAATTACATTACTGCAAATTTGCAGAAATGATTCAGACCCTTTTGGTGCACTATTTCAAAACTGAAGCAGATAAGCTAACGTTAGCCCAGCAGTAAACTTAGTTGAAAACATTTCCGTATAACTCTAGACTCGAGCGACTCAGCCTGTTATTTTGACTATTTTTGTTCTTGAAGTGGTGTTTTTACAGTGAGGTCAACGGGCACTTCTGCATCCGCACCCCAATTACGTCTGACCTGAGGTGAATAAGGCGAATTATACATGCATGCCGCTGATGCTCCATTTTCAATTACGCGCGTGGTATTGAGGGTGTATGTGAGGGTGCTGCTTTTTATTCTGTCAACATTTCGGCATAAAACTTCATCAGGACAGTGGCTTGTATCAAAGAGATATGGGTTCATTTCAGACAACACCAAACAATGGTAATTGGATAATTCGATGTGTTTGCCATCCCCATTGGTCAATGAGATGACGATATCATGGAATGACGTCACTGCAAGGAAAAGAAGTAAAGAGGAAGAAAAACATGTTATTGAACACTCATCATTTTTAAGGAAAGAAGAAAAACAGACTCACGCCTAGCCAACGGCCTGAACGAATTTGAGTGCAGGCTTCAAAAACAATGCCCCACCGCCCCCCACACGCATCAGCCACAAATGTCGCATTTGGTTGTGCAGTTACACTGTGGACACCTGTTTTTGTTTTGGCTTGCTTTGTTTTTGAAAGACAGTTGGCGTGCACCAGTTTGTCTTTCAAATTCTTTACACAACAGAAAGCAATTTGTTGTGGTGTATCAAATAAATGAACAACTTCAGAATCACTAGAGAGGATCTCCCAGTGTTTTCTGACAGCAGTTTGTTTCATGTGATCTACAGTATCAGTAAAGTTGAGAACACAGACTGCGGATGGTTTATTTTTTGTTTTTCTATCCCCGTGTGGTTTTGTTGTCACCTTTTGTAGGGCTGTCTAGACCTTTGTCTACTGTATCTTCGTTTAAAACCCCTCTCCTCACATAGTTGATGGTCCTGATGTTTACTCAGCTGTCGTCTCCTGTTGTTTGAAGTTTGTAATTGAAGTTCCAGAGAACTCCTGATGTCTCTACCATGTTGATCACCTACTGTCCTGAAATCCACAAATGATGTGTTGGCATCATCTTCTGTGTCCGGTTAAAATACCATATCCAGTATGGATATTCCAGAGAATCCAGTTGCGACTGTATGTTTGGAGAATAAAGAAACCCGTTTTTGAGTTTTTGATAGAGCCTCGGCAAAACATTTGCTCATTATTTCTATTTAGATCAATCAAATTTGTCCTTCACACCAGACACACACACACACGCACACACATACACACGCACACACACATGCGCACACACACACATACACGCTCATACACACACGCACACATACACGCACATACACACACACACACAATCATGCACACACACACACGCACACACACACACACACTCACTTTAATTACGAGGTTCCAATATTGAGCAGATGGCCTGTAGATGGCTTGTCATGGTGTGTCGTGTTGAAATGCCTTTGATGTCTTGGACAGACAGAAGGGTGTGTGTCATTTCATCTATAACTTGTTTTTTGGCCACTGCCTCCACATGCATACATGCACGTGCTCACAAACACAAACATCTTTATTTAATTGATGTTTCATTCTATGTACCGCCCCTACGCTCACGCTCACGCTCACACACGCACACACACACACACACACACACACACATACACACACACTCACAAATATCAATAAACGGTTGTACGCAAACTCTCTGCCTACACATTGTCTTCTCTTTATGTCTCTCTCTCTCACACACACACACACACACGCACACACACACACACATACGCGCGCACACTCCACATTCACTATCAAATGCTAGCCACACAAAGACACACAGGAATACACCAACCCTGCAGTCATTACTAAATCTGTCCACGTACAGGCAATGAAGACCTGAGATCAATACTAAGACAACCTATTTAGTCCTCAAATTCACATGAAGAGAGAGATCTTTCAATAACACACACACACACACACACAAACACACACACATGTAATGTGTCCACAGATGATTGCACATGAAACACAGTTATGAATACATATACATATTCACACACACCCGTCTTTAGACCACCATGAAACAGCAGGCGGTGTCCTGTAGTGATGCAGAGATAAGAGATGAGCCTGGCTCCAGACATACTGTAAATCACCCTGCTCAAGCATGGGATGGATCTATCCTTTTCCCTCCCTGTTGGTGAGAGAGAGAGAGAGAGAGAGAGGGAGGGAGAGAGAGGGAGAGAGAGAGAGAGAGGGAGGGAGAGAGAGAGAGAGGTGGGGGAGATGGAGACAGATGGGGAGGGAAAGAGAGATGGGGCAAACGGGGAGATAGGGGAAGGAGAGAGACAGAGAGAGAGAGATGGGGCAGATAATGGAGCGAGAGAGGGAGGAGAGAGAGAGAGAGATAGAAGGGGGGGGGGGGGGGGGGGGGGTTGTAGGGGGGAGAGTTCCAGTATTGCATCACAGCCCGAGGGCGAGAGAGGGAGCCAGGCGTCAGCGGCGGGTTCAGCTGATATCCTGGTGCTCTACCAAATGTAGCCAATTAGAAGGGAGATGGCTTTGGAGATGGGATGGAGGGAGGGGAGAAGGAGGAGGAGCAGGAAGAGGAGGAAGATGGGGGGATTAGAGGGAGAGGATTTATGACCCTGTGACTGGGAATCCTCAGCTCGCTTAGGCATTCCGGACACGTGGCGCCGCACGCCAAGGCCCAGTCAAGGTGCCCTTCACACACGCATGCCGTCATGCGACAGGGGGTCTGCCGCATTCCTCTGCCGTTCGCCCTGCCTCCACTCTCATCCGCCGGCCGCGCTCATCCTCCGCTCTTATCGTCCGACCGCGCTCATCCGCCGCTCTGATCCCCCGCTGCTCCCCAATGCCTCTCTCTCTCTCTCTCTCTCCCCCCCCCCCCCATCTCTCTCTCTCTTTCTTGCTCTCCTCCATTGTCACTAGACCCCATTCTCCTCCCTTCATCTCTCTTATTCCACTGTGCTCCACAGCTTCCCCAGTCGCTGCGGTGTTCTTTATCCCCCCCCCCCCCTCCATCTTTATCCTGCTCTCCATGCTCCCTCTCTTTCTCCCTACAGGGACCGCGCTGCCTACGAGCTGCTGGAGTTTTTCATTTGAGTTCCTCCAAAGTAGGCGGACGAATAAATCATGCATCCCAGTAATGCACTATCCTATTTTCTGCTCAGCTCCTGATCTCCTCTCCTTTCCTCTCTCCTCTCCTCTGCTCTCCTCTGCTGTGCTCAGAGCTCCAGGTTCCTTCTACAGCGCTCCAGAGCTGACACCTATTCCCTTATATGAAAATCGCTCCGTTGTGACGAGACTGATTTATGAGTCTTGTTGTCAGTCACAAAACAGCATGACTGACGAGTTAGGATGTGTCCTTCATATGACATGTAAGAATGATGTTTTTCTCTCTCTCTCTCTCTCTCTCTCTCTCTTTCCCTCTCTCTCTCTCTCTCTCTGACTCTCAGATAACAGTTTTTCGCATGGGATCTGAGGGACACCAGGACATTGATCTGGCCATCCTCACTGCACTGCTGAAAGGTACAGCAATTGTGTGTGTGTGTGTGTGTGTATGTGTGTGTGTGCATGACAGAGGCCATTTGTATGAGTGAGTCCCATCTTGCTGTCTCCCAGAGGAAATTCTCTTTGAAAAATTGAAATTGAAAGAGGGGTTTGCCTCTCAGCATTCTTCCCAGAATGCACTTTCTCTTTTTGCAAGGCACACATACCCACACACACAAAATATTTATTTTTTGCCCAGCGCAAACCTTCCTTCCATGCTGCGTCTACAGTGCTAGAGGTCATATCTCAGCTGAACTCCCATGCTTATTTCCCCACCCACACAAACACACACGTACACACACACAGACGCACACACACACGCACACACACACAGACGCACACACACACGCACGCACACACACGCACGCACAAACAGGAGCATAGTGAGCCCAGCGCTGTATCTCTTACGTCATATGAATGGTTTTATATCCTGCCTGTGAGGGCCTCACACTAGCACACTTCTGGCTGCTCCGGGTGGGTAGACTATCTGCCAGCTGTCTAGACGGCTTATCTGTTCAGAACACCTGCACCGGCCCCGCTCACGGTCAGCTGGTAAGCGGCACGCTGGCAGGGGTGAAAATGAACTTTTGGGCTCACGGTGAGTCACCCACCAAGGGGACTGTAGATGAAAAAATCTACCGGCCAAGTATATATTTTTTTTCAGATAGCCTTCCGAAATCTAGTCGCCAATTGGAAATTTTACCTGCATTTGGCCGGTGGCAGGTGTTCATTTTCAGCCCGGCATGCTGGGTAGGTAGGTAGCTCCCTCTCTGTCCTAAAATCCCTCTCTGTCCTAAGAGCTTCTGTTAAGTGATTAACCCCCCGCCCAGCTCTCCTCCTCCACCCTGTCCCTGTCCCTGTCCCTGTCCCTGTCCCTGTCCCTGTCCCTGTCCCTGTCCCTGTCCCTGTCCCTGTCCCTGTCCCTGTCCCTGTCCCTGTCCCTGTCCCTGTCCCTGTCCCGCTCCACTTCCTCTGCCAGTCCACAGCTTTGACTGTATTGATCAGCAGCCCTCGGCTTGGGCTGATCTACTCCTGTGTGTGTGTGTGTGGGGGGGACGCGCGTGTTTGCATGTGCGCACGTGTGTGTGTGTGTGTGTGCTGCTGGTATCCTCAGGGCCTGGTTAAGAATCCATACCACATGATGCATCTCCAGAGATGCTCCTCTGCACCACATCCAGGACACCGAACGCTCCTCCATAATTCATGTGTGGCAGTATGTCTAGATACGGGACTCTCTCTCTCTCTCTCTCTCTCTCTCTCTCTCTCCGTATCTCTCTCCCATCTCATTCTCTTTCTGATAGGAAAGAAGGAGAGGGTGACACAAGGGATGAGTGAACAGAGAGAGCAGAAGTAAAGTGGAGAGGTATTAGAGGGAGTGTGTGTGTCAGAGACAAGAGTGGGAGAGAAAGAGAGAGAGAGACAGAGAGAGACCCTTCACAACACCTTCACCTTCATATTCACCTTTTAGCTTATCCTTACTTCTTTCCTTTATTTAATTATTTTTATTTGTTTATTTTTCTTTTCTTGAGTTATATATGTATTTATTTATTATTTATGTATAAGACTTTGCTTTGTCAATAATAAACCTTGTTCTTTCATGCCAATAAAACTCATTGAATTGAATTGAGAGAAACAGAGAGCAAAACAGAGAGAGACAGAGGGAGAGACAGAGACAGATAGAGAGAGAGAGAGAGAGAGAGAGAGAGAGAGAGAGAGAGAGAGAGAGAGAGAGACAGAGAGAGAGAGAGAGAGAAAGACAGAGAGAGAGACCTTTAGTAATCCCCACTATTGGTGCAATTAACTTAAAATAAAGAGAGAGAGAGACAGAGAGACCGAGAGAGAGAGACAGAGAGAGAGAGAGAGAGACAGAGAGAGAGAGAGAGACAGAGAGAGAGAGAGAGAGAGAGACCAAGAGAGACCGAGAGAGAGAGACAGAGAGAGAGAGAGAGAGAGAGAGAGACAGAGAGAGAGAGAGACACACACACACAGAGAGAGAGAGACAGAGAGAGAGAGAGAGAGAGAGAGAGACAGAGAGAGAGAGACACAGAGAGAGAGAGAGAGAGCGAGCGAGAGAGAGTGTAAAGAGGCGGGCAGGTGTGGTAAAAGCAGAGTGATGGTACTTGATGGAAGGTGTCTGAGAGACTCCCCTCCCAGTGGAAGAGGTCCGTACCTCAGTGACTGCAGCGCGGCAGAGAGATCTCTGCCTTCTCTAAAACCAGTGGCGGACGCCCGCCCGCAGCTGTGGCTCAGGAGATCTTATCTAGTCTCTCTCCAGACTCAAATATTACTTTTAATTGCTGCTCTCCGCATTCTACATAATAGAATCTGTGCCACTTTGCCGTCCAAGCTAGTATTCTGAGGGCATATCAACGGCTGACTGACAGGCCGTGGAAGCAAATGAGAAGTGCTAGCTCAGGTTAGATGGGCGGGGCATATCTATGGGAATCGTCTGAACGCCTGATCGCAAAAGTGGTTACTGTTTGGTGTCGCATTCCTGCGAAAGCGATGAATTGCAAGGATATGAGCACTATATTTTAGCATGAAGTGTCCCAGACCCATAGAGAGATCTGCAGCATGCAGTAACGTAGTTAGCGTAGCTTACATAGTGTATCAGCAAAAGAACATCATGGGTCTGGCGTTGAGAATACTCAGGAGGTAGAGCGGGTTGTCCAATAACCGAAGGGTTGGCGGTTCGAATCCCGGCTCCTCCTGTCCACATGTCGAAGTGTCCTCGGGTGAGACACTGAACACCAGATTGCTCCCAATGAGCAGGCTAGCACCTCGCGTGGCACCTGCCGCCATCGGTGCATGAATGTTTATGTGAGCGGGTGAATGAGAGGCCATTGTGAAGCGCTTAGGATAAACGCGCCAGAGGAGGCTCGTCCATTGAGGTACAGGAGGATTGTCCTCCTCAGTTTTGGAGAGAAGAGAGGGATTAAAATGTAAATATTAATGTGTATTTTCCATACATATCTTATGGAAGGGAGAATAGTCCTCATTTAGGGCGGGTTCTTTCATATTAAATCAATGTAATGCCATTTTTTTCTTGCTAATTTATGATTGGCCAAAATTACTACTCATCGGAGGACCGTCCTCCGGCCCTGTCTGAACAGGATTGAAATATTGACATTTTGTTGGTCCAATCACATTCCAGATTTACCACAGTGGTGAAGACATATCGTTAAGCCAGAAATTATGTAAAAAGTTAGTTTTGTCCAAACAGGGTAACACCAGCAACCTAGCCAAACACTTTCACCTTCAAGTTTCACCTTCAGTAAATGTGAAGCAGTGCAGAGTGAGAAGACTGCTGTAGTGAATCAGCTAATGCTAACGCTGGTGGCTCTGATAGCAATGCTGCAGTAGCAGATGAGCCCGGCTAAAGACTCACTCAGGTAATAATAATAATAATAATAATAATAAATTGGATTTATATAGCGCTTCTCATTTGCCGAGACAGATCTCAAAGTGCTTTACAGATTTTTTTTTTGATTTTTTTTTAAATGGCACAAATAAAAGCTATTAAGATGATCTAGGTTAAAACAAAATGGATGACGAGATAAAATAACATGATAGAAAAAATAAAATAAAATGAAAAGGGGACTAAAACAAAGATGGGCCGCTAAAAAAGGAAGGCAGTAGCGTTTCTAGCTTATATGCCACCCTGGGCGAACCCCCCGCTATTTGAGTCACCTGCCGTCACTGAAACGCGCTATATGCGCTGCAGTCCTTTTAGTGCAGCCTTATTTCAAAGCGGCTTCTTTCTCCATTAAGCACCTGACACATGGGAGCAGGTCTCATTACGGAGCTTTCTCTGAGCTGGTGTCGTTAACGCCCTGTAACACCGAGCCTCTTAACTGGACGCAGCCTCTGCGGCTTCTCTTATTGAGTCTTAGCTGAAAGGTTTCCCTCACAGGCCCCATCCATCACATCCGCTTTGACTAACGTCTTGGGGCTATAGCTCCGCAGGGAAAAGAAATGGTGTCAGAGTGTCCGCTGGGAAACAGAAACCACACATTCTGAAAAAAGGCTTTTTGCAAGATGGAAGGTCCCATGGCTCCACATACTGGAGACCAGTGGTTCTCAACTGGTGGAGCCACAGGACCCACATTTTTCCTTATCATGAAGTCGCGACCCAAATTTATTCCAAAGCACTCAAGTTTATTCCACAAAAATAGAAAAAGTCTGTGACACATAACACAACATTGGCACACGCTAAGGTTAGCCCACTTCCTGTCATGTCTCGTAAATAAATTATTGAAATTATTGAATTGAATTGAATTGTGTGTCCTGCAAAATAAAAACCCAACATTTTCTCTATAAATATATATATATTTTAAAATCCCTTAAAAAAAAGAAAAGAAAAGGGAAACCACCCACGAGGCCGCGACCCAATCAAAATGGCTCCGCGACCCACCTTTGGGTCGCGACCCACCAGTTGAGAAACGCTGCTGTAGACCCTGGGCCCTCCCGTACATCAGAACTGATTTGATCAGTGTGGGAAATTCAAAATTAGTATTTTGATTGATAATCCTTGAAACCCATTATTGGCATTTGAGACATTGCCTAGGGGTTCAGATAAGGAGTCCAGCTGCACAGTATCTCGCTCCAACAGAGGAGGAGGAGGAGAGGTCAGTGGTCAAGAGAAAGATCGCTCTTCCTCCCACTCCAGGAGCATGTGTGGAGGAGTTGATCTCTCCATCTTCCCCCTCCCAGTGGTCGCATTGTAGGAGTAAACAAAGTCTCCATTTCCCTCTCTCTCTCTTTCTTTCTCAAGTCAAGAAGCTTTTAAAAAGACATTTAATAATACTGTAAAACATTACAGTAAGATGAATTAACCAATATTAACATAATTAACATAAGCCAGGCTAGACCTGGCCTGGTTGCCTACTTAGTTTATGAGTAACGGGGAAAAGTCTTTGCATCCTTTTCTGATGAGAATTTGATTTCCTCATTAGAGTTATTCCAAGTGTTTTTCTTTGGGTGAAGATGGCCTTGTGGTTCTAGGTACCGTATGCTCAATGTTGGTATAAATCTGAGTCATAGTCGACCAAATGGTTCCTGAATGTGATTGGTCTTTTTTAAATTTTAATTAAGAGAGGAAATTGTCCGCCCTCTCTTCTGCACCCGAGGTTTGGACAGTTTCTGTGGACTTCCAGTATATTTTTGCAGAAATCCATTTCTCTCTCTCTCTTTCTCTCCCTCTCTCTCTCTAACTCTCTCTCCTTCTCTCTAACCCTGTCTACCCCTCTCTCTCTTTCTTTCTCTCTCTCTCTCTTTCTCTCTCTGCCTCGTTCTCTCTATTTCTCTACCTCTATCGCCATCTCTCTAACTCTCTCTCTCTCTAACTCTCTCCTTCTCTCTAACCCTCTCTACCTCTCTCTCTCTCTCTCTCTGTCTCTCTCCAACAGGGGCCAATGCATCAGCCCCTGACCAGCTGAGCCTGGCGCTGGCCTGGAACAGAGTAGACATTGCTCGCAGTCAGATCTTCATCTACGGACAGCAGTGGCCTGTAAGAGCTGGCCCAGCCTCTCCCCCAGCACCTCTGGATAGACACACTCTACTTCATTCTTTAAGCATGTCTTACTTGTTATACTGCACACCCACTTATCTAATCAGTTCATATATTTGATGATAAGAAATATCAGTATGTACTGTATCACACAGCAATACGCTGAAACGTTAAGTTTTTTGGGGGTTAGGTAAGTTTTGATGAAGGTTTTGGTGTGTTGGGTGTCTGAGTCTGGTTTGTGTGTGTGTGTGCGTGTTTGTGTGTGTGTGTGTGTGTGTGTATGTGTGTGTGTAGGTGGGTTCCCTGGAGCAGTCGATGCTGGACGCTCTGTCCCTGGACAGAGTGGACTTCGTGAAGCTGCTGATCGAGAACGGCGTCAGCATGCACCGCTTCCTCACCCTCTCCAGACTGGAAGAGCTGTACAACACGGTAAAACTGCCTCAACACACGCACACGCATGCCCGCACATGCACGCACACGCACGCTGTCGCCAACCTGCCCATACGTTCGACGTGTCACTTATCAGCCCACCTGGTTCCCCCCTAGTGTGGGTTTCTGATAGCCTACCCGTGCAGGCTGTTTGAGAAGACTCGCCCAGTCCTCTAACAGTCTACGTCCCAGAGTCCACCCTGCTTCCACCCCACAGCACCCCCTCCAATGACCTGAGAAGGGAGATACCGTTGGGGGTTGCTACTGGTTAACGACTGCTCTTCCCTGTGAGATGAATGTTGGTGTGGATGCTGGGAAGTATACTATAATCCTAAGGGTGTGTTATTTACCGGCAGTGCAACCAATAAGAATTATTACATGCTTCACCTAACTTTTTACATGACCTGAAGTGGTTACTGTATTTTTCATAAAATGGCTGATCCATCCAGTGAAAAGTGAATGACAGGAGATAATTTATATTTTTTATAATGCTCAATAAGCTTTTTATTTGGAATGATAGAAAAGAATAGAAGGGGATATAATTATACCAAATCAACATATGATAATGATAACTGGTTAGAGAGAGGATCTAAAAGATGGCCTTTCTTCTTTAAAACTCTCCTTACAACACCGTACCTACAGAACCAAATGGACCTTGGAATGGATTTTGGGGTGAAAAATGACCACCTTTGACTGGTGAGCCAACGCCTTGTTTCCGTGTGGACGTAACCTCCCTTTTTATTGGTTGGAGGGTGAAAAGAGGAAACCTCTCGATGGACAGGTGAAATACTTGACTCTGTGTGGTATATTTACCGAGGAAAGCTTCTCACTCGAACCACAGGAACCACAGATATGTGCTTGTGTAACCGTATCCTCCTTTGAGGACTTTTGCTCAGTTCTGACTTGTGTCCAATCCTCTGTGCTCAATACTTGAACATGTTGTGTTCCATTCCACTTCTCTTCATCGCTGACCGAGAGAGGACCTTGCAGTCCGTCACTCAGAAGTTCCTCTGAAGGGAGATTGTTCCACTCTGGGGATTTAGAGTCCCTCGATGATATTGAGATTCTGATCACAGAGTACAAGCACACAATTCTTGAGTTCTCCCTTGTTGCTCGGGAACTTGTAAAGAGTGGGTCGTATGCCCACCTCCCTTGTTCTCTGTAAAGCGCATTGTGTTGCCTCTGGGTATGAAATGCGCTATACAAATAAAGCTTTGATTGATTTGATTGATTGTTCCGACTCCAGAATTTGTTTCAAAATTAAGTTACAGAGGGGCATTGCCCCGACTGTTTGTTGCTGGCGGTAAGTAATCATCACCAGTCCCATGTCGCGGAGGAGGCTCACAGTCTGCTACCCTGATCTCTCGGTGCAGAGAAGGATTGCCTAACTTATCGTCCGTTGTAGATTTTGACAAAGTGATCCAAAATGTTCTAAGCTCGGTCAACCCTTCACTACCAGACCATTACTAATCTTCAACACCTCACTAGAGACATGCCATGTACAGTACCAGCCTGCTTCAAGACCTCCACCATCATCCCCGTCCCCAAGAAAACAAAGATCACTGGCCTAAATGACTACAGGCCTGTCGCCCTGACCTCTGTAGTCATGAAGGTCTTTGATCGCCTTGTTCTGCTGCACCTCAAATCCATCATGGACCCACTCCTGACCCCTTATTATTCGCCTCTAGAACAAACAGGTCTGTGGACGATGCAATAAATATGACCCTTCACTACATTCTACAGCCTGGAACCCGCAGGGACCTACAGGATCCTGTTTGTGATTATCAGCTGTGCTTCAACAGCATCCTTCCGTCCACACTGGACTATGAGCTCTCCCAGCTGCACGCGCCTGACTCTACCTGCAGGTGGATCACCGACTTCCTGTCCGACACGTGAAGCTGGGCAAAAACCTCTCAGACACCAGGACCATCCGCACAGGCTCCCCCCAAGGCTGTGTTCTTTCCCCTCTACTCTTCTCCCTGTACACAAACAGCTGCACCCCCAGCCACCAGTCTGTCAAGCTCCTGAAGTTTGCGGACGACGCCATCCTCATTGGGCTCTGAGGGAGACGAGTTCGCCTACAGGGGGGAGATTGACCAGATGTTGCCCTGGTGCGGCCAAAACAACCTGCTCAGCGCTCTCAAGACAGTGGAGATGATTGTAGACTTGAGAAAAAAAACAGCTCCACTCCCCCCCAAAAACACTGAATGACACCCCAGTGTCCACTGTTGACTCCTTCCACTTCCTGGGCACCACTATCTCCCGGGACCTCAGATAGGAACTAAACACCAGCTTCCTCGCGAAAAAGGCACAGCAGAGGATATACTTCCTGAGGCACCTGATGAAATCTACCAAAGAGAATAATGGTACTCTTCTACACCTCCATCATCAAGTCCATCCTCATCTTCCCCATCACCATCTGGTACTCAGTCCAGGAGCCTGAAGCGGGCCAGGAAGATTGCGGCCGACCCCATCCACCATGGCCATAATCTCTTTGTGCCACTCCATCACCGTCAGACAGGAGGCTACGGTCTTCCTCACGCCACAGAGGCAGCTTCTTCCCCATAGCCATCAGCCTCATCAACAAGGCTTGTGGATCTGTAAGCCCCTCACAATACAAGATCATCTGGGCCGAACATCGGTACCAACCAACGTTCCAGACCAGATTTCTCCTCCGATTGTCGGGAGGGCTGAATCGGGGATAAATTGGCCCAAAAATCCTGTAGTGTGAGCCTGGCATAAACCGCAACTTTGTATAGAACCGT
>NC_140256.1:17250496-17280496 GCF_949987555.1 Borostomias antarcticus | reverse complement strand
GACTGTCTAACACACTGTCACTCTGTCACTCTCTCTCTCGCTCTCTCTCACACACACACACACACACACACACACACACACACACACACACTCTCTCTCTCTCTCTCTCTTGCTCTCTCTCACACACACACACTCTCACTCTCTCACACACACACACACACACACTCTCTCTCTCTCTCTCTCTCTCTCTTGCTCGCTCTCTCTCACACACACACACACACACACACACACACACACACTCTCTCTCTCTCTCTTGCTCTCTCTCACACACATACACACACTCTCTCTCTCTCTCGCGCGCTGTCACATACACACACTCTCTGTCACTCTCTCTCTCGCTCTCTCACTCACACACACACACTCTCACTCTCTCTCACACACACAACGAGACGATCGAGCAAGCTCCTGGAGTATGTTCCTCCAACGGCTAGGAACTTTTATAGAGCAATAAATAACATTCAATTACATTTTCAAAAAGGGCTAAAAACATCATAGAAGAGACATGGCAAACACTGGTGTATGTCTGTGTGCGGGAATGTGCACATACACACTCTCTCTCTCTCTCTATCTCTCTCTCTCTCTCTGTTTGACACATACTCTTTCTCTGCAGTATCTCTCCCTCCCCCGCTGACTCACCCCATCTGTCTCCCTGGTGTGGATTCCCACAATCTCTCCCTCTGAATCTCTCTCTCATTCTCAGTCTCTCTTGCCTATTTTAAAGGACCTAATGAAAGCGATAGGGTCATCTAGTGTTGAGATTGAAGAGACGCGCCAGCTCCTCCGGGGTACAGGCTGTGTGTGTGTGACTGGGGCGTAACGAGGTTACTCTGTCCAAGTAAACTCCTGGATCGCCTCCAGCATTTCTCTGTCTGTGGTCCTGAACGATCAGCGAGAGAGCGAGGGAGAGAGAGAAAGAGAGAGAGAGAGAGAGATAAAGTGAGTGAGTGAAAACAGAGAGAGAACTGAAGAGGGGGGATCATAGGCTCAAGGCTGTCTGTGTCTCAGCCCTGCATGTCTGGGTCCAAAGCACAAACTCACACAAAACACAGACAGATGTTCGTCACACTGTACGTTCATCATGAGGCGCGGTTCAGTGCCATAGACTGGCTGAGGTCTGCTAGAAAGAGATGGTGATGCAGAATGGAGATTTTACCGTTCGTCAAGTTGGCTGAGGAAACACCTTTATTCAGTGAACATTGAACACGCAGTCCAAGCGTATGTGTCGAGTCAACTGGTTTTATCCAGGGAGGATACACTGTAAAATACCTGGGAATGTCTAAGACCATGGTCACTTTTAAGCAAGATCTTAAAACAAACCTAATATTGCTTTTACCATGTAGCTTTATTTGCGTTAATATGCTCTTTGTATTCTCTGTTTTTATATTTTTTATTCTATTTTACATTATCTTTTAATTAGTAATTCTTTTACTTTTATTGTTTCCTTTAAATCTCACTGTGTTCACATGATTTATGTTTTTATCCATCTCTTTTTATGTAAAACACTTTGTGCTACATTGATTTGTATGAATGGTGTAATAGAAATAAAATGACGGACATTGTAAAGGCAGTTTCCCCATTTGCTTCTATTGATGTTGAACAACAGTCCAGTCATCTAACGCTCCCTCCCTCCTCTCCTCCTTGCCCCTCCCTCCTCTCCTCCTTGCTCCTCCCTCCTCTCCTCCTTGCTCCTCCCTCCCTCCTCTCCTCCTCCCTCCTCCCTCCATCTCTCAGATGATAGACATGATGTACTTTGTGATCATCATGCTGGTGGTGTTGATGAGTTTCGGCGTGGCGCGCCAGGCCATCCTCAACCCCAACGAGGACCCGTCCTGGATGCTGGCCAGGAACATCTTCTTCATGCCCTACTGGATGATCTATGGAGAGGTGTTTGCTGACCAGATTGACCGTAAGCAGCCCAGCAGAGGACCACCTCCATCTAGACTACAGTAGCTCCATTCACATCAGTTCAATAAAGTGTAAATTGATCCCCGAGGGGAGGATATTGCTGGGCATGAATGGGACCACTCTGACAGCTGGCAACTTTGCCTATAGTCATTATTGACTCAGATAAGGTACAGTATTACGCTTTCTCACTGAGTTGCATCTCTCTTGAATCCGACCTGATAGTCTTTTGAGTGCGTGATTCTGTATGCTTGAGTGTGTATGGGTACGTATCATGTGTTTGTTTGGGTGAATGTGTGTCTCTCTGTGCGCCTGTGTGTGTGTGTGTGCGTGTGTGTGTGTGTGTGTGCGTGTGTGCGTGCGTGCGTGCGTGCGTGTGTGTGTGTGTGTGCGTGCGTGGGCGCGCGTGCGTGCGTGTGTGTGTGTGTGTGCGTGCGTGCGTGTGTGTGTGCGTGTGTGTGTGTGTGTGTGTGTGGGTGTGCATGCATGCACCGAATGAAAGGAGTGGCCCAAAGAGAAGAGATCTGAAATAATGCTGTGGTTCTGTGTTTCAGATATGCATAGTAGGAAGCTACAGCACAGGCTGAAACGCTGGCCGCACGAAAATTACTTTCGCTCTCACGGAACCTGGCGTAATAACGGTCCATCCCACATTGCCTTGTTCAATCAGAATGCCAGTAAATCTACAAATATAGACACTACCTCACCCCCCCCCCCCCCACACCACTCCACACACCCTACCTACACCATCTCAGCCTCACCACCATGCCATACCCACACCTGCCACCAGGGACTGCTAGAGACAATGGCGCATGCAGCAATCCCACGCTCTGGGGTGAAGCAGCCCTTAGGACCTGATCTCAGATCAGCTTGCCTTCCTCCAAGGTCCCAGTCTCAAACTTAATGCGGGGGGGGGGGGAGACATGAAACTGACCCGAGTTCAGCCATTAAGGGCAACTTCATCACGCTGGGCCCGACACACTGACAGGTCCGTGTGTTTGAACGGCAGCGGCACTCTTCCCTTTGCTTTCTATTGGTTTCTGTTATTTTAGTTTTCATAAATAAAACAAACATCAAAGGAGACGATGTTCCTTATGGACTGATGTTCCTTTGGATTTGTTTGACCTTGTTTTGGAAAAGTGAGCGTGCCAGGTGACGTCAGTCTGTCCCTCAGGTTATCACCGCCGTCCCCGGCCTGCTGGGCTGCACACCCACGCTGCTTATCATCACAGCAACATCCCCACTGTCATCTAAGCACTCGCAACAAAGCACTGATGCGCTCACTCAACCACACGGCAACAAACATGAAAAGAACCAATCACACACACACACACACAAACGCACACACACACACACACTCAAATGCATGTATGCCCCGGTTAGCACACGTGCAGTACATAAGCTCAACAATGAAATCAGCACAGACACACTCATATACTGTACATGCACACACACACACACACACACACATGTGGGTACACACAAATACAGACACACACACGCTCAAACCCATGTATGCCCCGATTAGCACACGTGCAGCACATAAGCTCAACAATAAAGTCATCACAGACACACACACACACACACACACACACACACGCAAACACATACCCATACATATAGACATCAGTCTCCTTTCATCATCTGCAATCAGTTTTTTCTCGTGGTTCAGTTGTCAGAGTTTTTTCTTTTATCCCAATTTCTTTGAGCGTACAATTTGCGAAAGAGAAAATGACTTCAGTTCTCTGTCTTTGGGCTGCACTGTGTGATCAATCAAAATCCAAGAGAGTGTGAATAAAATTATTTCTAGAGGTAAACAAACCAACGAGCCTCCAAAGCACAGGACCATGCCGAGTGGCCCCATTCTAAGTCCCAGCAACTGAACCATCACGGATGGAAAAAACGTATGATGTATGCTAAATACATTATGAATGGATATGTAGTCAAATCATTACTCAGTTAGGCTATGGTGCAGACCCATGTGACAATATCATTTAAACATATTGAAACATGTTTAAATATATTGGCAAAGCAAGTTACAATGAATATATTCTGGAATATATTTAGAGATAGCCTACACATTTCAGCACATGCTGGCCTTTCCATTTCTAGAGCTCACCTGCCTATCCTCCCCCCTGCAGTGATGCCCAGTGTTTGCATTACCCTTGGACTATTTGTCTGTTGTTTGTCTGGTAGTGTGTCTTCGTTCATCCCTCTCCTGCTTCCTGTCTGCCTGAACGTTTGCTTGTACAGTATGTGATGTCTTTTTGGGTTTTTAGTCAGCTTTCCCCTTCGTTGTTCGACTACTTGCATGTCTTGGTTACAGTTTGTTGCACGTGTGTCGCCGTAGTCTGTGTTTATTTGGCCCTTCGGGTAACGTACCTCTTCCCCTGTTTGATTCATGCGAAACCCTCTGTGTTTTTGTTGTTGTGGACGTTTCCGTGCGTAGCTCCGTGCGGCATGAACATCACGGCCGACGACGGGGTCGTGGTGACCCTGCCCCCCTGTAAGACCGGCGCCTGGATCGTGCCCGCCATCATGGCCTGCTACCTGCTGGTGGCCAACATCCTGCTGGTCAACCTGCTCATAGCCGTCTTCAAGTACGTATCACTGGACCCGTCGCTGTCCTTAACACACTTCCTGTCTGTTCCACTGAGATTCCTTCACTTCCTTCACTGTGTCATACAAGCCTTTCCCACTGTTGGTGATTTATTATGTGTGCACTTTTCTGTGGCAGATTCACGAGCCCGGCAGCAAACAGCTGCTTTCACATTCGCTATTCCACTTCTATTGGGGTCTTTGACAGCCATTTACTTTCATAAGGTGTTGTGTTATGTTTCCAAGTGACAGTCATTTGTATGCTAATGTCCCCTAATGTTGTGTTTCTCAATCTGTGAAATGCAGTAGAGCGAATCCAATCCCTATGTTTGTTTGGAGAACCATGACAAACTGCAAATGCAGATAGCGTAGAGGAGTCATGTTCTATAGCTCTCTGTTCTGCAGGAAATCCTGTCTTTCTCCACCACTTTGGCTCTGGGGTATTTGGGCGTGTGGTGAGTCTAGTTCGCCAGGCTACCTGGTTTGTCTGACGTCCCTCTCACGTCTGTCGTCGCAGCAACACCTTCTTCGAGGTGAAGTCCATCTCCAACCAGGTGTGGAAGTTCCAGCGCTACCAGCTGATCATGACCTTCCACGAGCGGCCCGTCCTGCCCCCGCCCCTCATCATCTTCAGTCACATGACCATGGTCCTCAAGCACCTGTGCTGTCGCTGGCGGAAACACGACGACGACGAGAGAGACTACGGCCTGAGTCAGTGGCGGTGGCACCTCGGTTCAAATCTGTGCAACTTTATTATCCCTGTTTGTAATTACGGCCTTGGCAGGCGCCAGCAATCCACCGAGGGAATTAATGTCAGGGCAGCAGAAAATACAACGACACCCAGATAAACAGAGACCGTACATTCTGTAATTGTGGCAAACTACTGTGTGTCAGCGTCAACGCGACTCGAATCTCGCCCCTCCTCGTCCACAGAGCTCTTCATCACGGAGGACGAGCTGAAGAAGGTGCATGACTTTGAGGAGCAGTGCATCGAGGAGTACTTCAGAGAGAAGGACGACCGCTTCAACTCCTCCAACGACGAGAGGATCCGGGTCACCTCGGAGAGGTCGGAACACACACACACACACACACACACACACACACACACACACACACACACAACACTCACAACCACCCCAGAGCTTCATGAAAAAACAATTTAGTGTCGCCGACGTGGTCGGACAAGGCAGTTCCTCTCTGGCTCCTGCATTCTGCTCTTTGCCTCTCCATCACTCTCTCTCTCCCTCTTTCTCTCTCTCTCTTGCTCCCTCTCTCTTTCTCTCCCTCCCTCTTTCTCTACCCCCCCCCCTCTTCTCTCTCTCTCTCTCTCTCTCAGGGTGGAGAACATGGCTATGCGTCTGGAGGAGGTCAATGAGAGGGAGCACTTCATGAAGGCCTCCCTGCAGACCGTGGACATCCGCCTGGCCCAGATGGAGGAGCTGATCGGGCGGATCGCCGTGGCCCTGGAGCGCGTGACGGGCGTGGAGCGGGGCGAGGTGAACAAGGCGCGGTCCCGCACCTCCTCCGACTGCACGGACTCCGCCTACATCCTGCGGCACGGGGAGTGCCAGGACGCGGCGTACATCCTGCGACAGAGCAGCTTCAACAGCACCGAGGGCAACGCCTACCGACTGCAGGACACACTGGAGGGAGGGGCCGAGGGCTCCATGTCCCCTCCCTCCCCCACCAGCATGGCCACTCGCACGCGCAGCCACTCCTTCTATGTGGGCGGGGCTCGCGGCGCCGACAGGGCCGACGGCTTCTTTAAGGAGCGCTCCCTCAGCCTGCACCGAGCCAATAGCTCGCAGTCGGTGGTTTCGGGAGCCACCTCCAAGGACTCTAGGCCCCTCCCCCTGGCGACGCTGTCGGTCTCCCAGCAGCACCGCCCCTCCTCCTGCATCGATATCTACGTGTCCGCTTCCGAAGAGGCGGGGCCGAGCGAGTCCTTCCTGGACCCGCTCAGGATGGCCCCGCCCCTCCAGCGAGACCCCTCCCTCCACTCGGAGATCATGGAGGCGGTGCTGTCGGGAGGGAGGGACTACGGCAGCGGGCTGGGCGAGAGGCACTCGGAGGGCGGCGGCATGTTCGAGGACAGCGCGGCGGCAGACCTGTCGATGTGCTCCGGTCACCTGCTCCCGGACAGCGCCCTGCCGCTCTGGGACCCGGACCCATCCCCGCCGGCGTCGGCGGGCCCGATGGAGCGCTCCAAGAGCACCCGCTACCTCTCCACGGCCGGGACGGGCTTCCTGGACGAGCCGCCGCTGGTCAAGTCGCACAGCATGATGTTCACGCCGCGCAGCTGCTACAGCGGCCTGTGCGTGGGCGTCCAGGTCAAGGCGGCGGAGTACACCAGCATCACCGACTGCATCGACACGCGCTGCGTCTCCACGCCGTACACGCCCGCCGCCGAGCGCTCCAACTCGCCGGGCGGCTCCTCCTCCTTCCCCTTCGACAAGCCGCCGGACATGATCGCCTCCCACCCGGAGCGGGAGGCGGAGCTCAGCCACACGGAGTCGGACCCGGAGGATCCGGAGGAACTCCGCCCCGCCCCCGAGCCCCTCCGCATGGACAGCCTGGGCGGGGGCCCCAGCGGGAGCGCCCCCCGCTTCTCCCCCCTCTCCAGGCTGGAGCGGGCCAACAGCTGCTCGTCGGACGACTCCCACCCGTCGCTGGCGCCCCCGCACCACAGGAAGAGCCTGTCGGTGAGCGAGCGCATGGAGAGGGGGGGCGGCGGCGGGGGCCGGGGGCTGGGGGGGGCCAGGAACCCCTTCCTCAGGAGCAAGTCCGGGGCCCGGCCAGAGGCCCCCAAGACGGACAGCCTCTCCATGAGGAAGCTGGCCACGCCCTCCGCGTTCCGCAGCTTCGACAGCAGACACAACTACACGTGACAATGAGGAGGGGGGTGGGCACTCTGTCGTTCTGCAGGATGATAGGGTCGGGTGGGAGGTTAAAGGTTACAAGGACGGGGTCAGTCTAAAGAGCTATGAATCTAAGTTAGTTTCACCTCCTCCTGTAGCTTACACTAACTAGGTGTTCGGTGATGGACGTTTTGTGTGCTGTCTTCCGTTCCATTTTGTCAATTCAACATGTTGTCACTGTGCTGCATCACAACATAACACATCAATCCAACTAGAAACGATGGTCCTGAGCCTTTAAATCTGATAGTCATCTAGTCGCCTCAGTTGAGAGGTAAAGAGATTGACGTCAATCGGGTTGCCCTTACTACCTCCTTACCCCTTAAACTGCCCACACCACTGTATGTTCCTCACAGATGCTTGCGTTTCTCCCACCACAGTCATCAGAAGAGTAGCAGTTAGCGATGGTGACTGTAGCTGGACATGATGGAGCCCAGACGGTAGAGACAAAACACAGAGCAGCAGGTTGAAATCAGAACAGTTCTCTGAACCTTATTCTGTCCCAGTGTAGCATTGGTCTTGGACACTGCTACTTTTAAATGATGGCCAAATTTTGTCTAAAGGAGTCATTAAATAGCAGCGTGAGTGCACACACACACACACACACACACACACACACACACACACACACACACACACACACACCATCTATCCTTGACCTACTTCAGTCTCAAAACTAGCCACTAGAGGGAGCTGTGTGTCTATTTATTATATTATATTATATTTAGGGAGTCTTCCCATGTATCAAAATATTGAAATTAGATGCATCAGGGGGTGTCTTTTTATTATTATTATTTTACCAAACAAGCATCAAACATGACTGGTAGCAGTGCCCCTCTTCCACTATGTCTGCAGGCAGAGGCATTGTGTTCCACGGCTGTGACACTAGCCTGTGACTATCATTGGATCCGTCCTTTTGATTCATTCATGGTTTTCTGTACATTTTTATTCCATAGAAAGTGAAACACTAATACAGCTGAGCACGGTTTCAGGGACTGACTGTAAACCATTAACAATCATGTACATTTCAATAGTAAAAGGGAATGGTAAACAATTCAATTTCAAAGGAAAGAGCTGTTTCCCATATTTTTGACTTGAAAATAGTCGTTGAGAAAGTATGCATTTAGTCAGATTTAGTCATCTTTCTGAACAATGCATTTTAAGAAAAGCTTCTTTAGGTTGAGATCAGAAGGTGACAGACGATCAGTGTTTTTAATCTCTTTTATTTATTACAGTTGAAAAGTTTGTACAGGAATGGGAAATCCTGCTGAAAGAATTTAGCAACCAGAGAAAAGAGACGAGTGACATTTACATTACAGATCCTCCAACTAGTTATTTTCATGTTTGTGTTTTATATTTGCTAAACTTCATTGATTATATTGTACTTATTTTGATTGATTATTATATTTATTGTCATATTGCTTTCTATGAAGAAGTGATTGCCTGTTTGAAATACTAAATCCATTTTTAAATCTTCTCAGTGATATTTTGTCTAATTTTGAATTATTACAAGATTTTAAAATCAATAAAAGGTGATACCTATAAGCACTAAATGCTGATGTATTATATTATTTACTGGATGTATTATACATGAATTACTATATTGTACATCTAAATCATATTTGATGTATTTCATTAATTGCTATCATTATATATTTTTCACCAAATGGCATAAAGTAATTTTATTATCACGGCAATACAGCTGCAAACATTATACCAAACTGATGGTGCCTTGTTGGCAAGGGGTGACAACCCCAGTTGTTATGTGGACAAATACTTAGAAATCAACATAAAATGGACTTATTTTTATTTCTATATATCGATGCACAGATCAGAGATGATTTCCTTTAAGGTCAAAGGTCAAAGGAATCATCTAGTCATGGTCATTGTATCTTTTCACTCAGTGGGTTGGATGCAGCTCATATCTCCAGTATTACAGCTGTCAATCATACATTGGAGAGAACACGTTGATTTCATGCTTTTAAAAACATATTGCGCAAGACACTAGAGAAGGGGGGGGTGGTGCAGTCACTCAGGCCCTGGATCTGGGCCATGTTCAGTCCCTGGTGTCTGGGCCATGTTCAGGCCCTGGATCTGGGCCATGTTCAGGCCCTGGTGTTCAGTCCCTGGTGGCTGGGCCATGTTCAGGCCCTGGTGTCTGGGCCATGTTCAGGCCCTGGTGGCTGGGCCATGTTCAGGCCCTGGTGTTCAGTCCCTGGTGTTCAGTCCCTGGTGTTCAGTCCCTGGTGGCTGGGCCATGTTCAGGCCCTGGTGTTCAGGCCCTGGTGGCTGGGCCATGTTCAGGCCCTGGTGTTCAGTCCCTGGATCTGGGCCATGTTCAGGCCCTGGTGTTCAGGCCCTGGTGTCTGGGCCATGTTCAGGCCCTGGTGTTCAGGCCCTGGTGGCTGGGCCATGTTGTTATCTTGCTGACTGCTCTGTGTGTCTTTACTCTTGATCTGAATGTTGGATTTGCGTTCTCCATGTCGGAGGGGCGTTTCAGGGTTCCTACAGGCCTGGGCCGTTCTCAGTAGGAAGTTCTACGGTACGACCTGCACACCAAAAAGAGAGAGAGAGTGAGGGAAATGATAATGAAATGAGTCTCTCTTTAGTAGAACGCTTCCACTAAATCACTGTGCTTTATGCATTCAACCCAAATTCTCATGGGAACTTAAATCTATATTTTCTGTGTTTTTACTGGGGAAATGAGACGTGTTTTCATGACCTCTCACTCTAATGGTGTTCCTTGGCACCCAACCAGCCCTGACCCTTTTGTAGACACAGGGGTCAAAGTTCAAGATAAGCAAACCAACTATACACTTTAATAATGACCGAGTGTGAGGAGAGTGGGGCCATGGTAGGACTGTAGCTTTGTGGGTGGAGCTGAGCCTCACGATGGGCTATCCCCCTTCCCATTGGAGGAACACATGAGCCTCTCATACGGCCTGCTACATTCACACTCCTGTGGATCTTAAAGGATTGGACAGGTTATTATTCTTAGTCTTGTCCATTCCCTTCAGATGTATCTATCTATCTATCTAGATGTAGCCATGGTCTCACTGAGGAAGTTTAGGTATATGGTAGGAGTTTCCGTTTGGCTTTGGTCACTACAGTAGGTGTTGGTTTGGGTGGTCCGGTCTACTCTATGTGAGTGAGCTCAGTGGTCTTTTCACTGAGATGATGAACATGTCCACTTAGCACTTCTTAACTCCTGTAAATGCCCTGTACATGTTTTGTATATGTTGCCGTGGCTGTTGTACAAGATATGACTATATCAAATCAAAGGGAGGTCCGTGTGTGTGTGTGTGGGTGAGTCTGTCTGTCTGTGTGTGTGTGTGTGTGTGTGTGTGTGTGTGTGTGTGTGTGTGTGTGTGTGTGTGCGCGTGTGTGTGCATGTGAGGACCCTCAAACCAAGACGACAGTAGCATGATAGCCTACTGAGCGGTGTGCCAATGCGATCCAACAAAAACCCAATGTACAGTATTTTTTAAATATTTTCCTATACTGTAGCATACAGTTTTGTGAATCATAGACTACGGTTATAATGCCAATGACATTTTTATGTCCCCTCAATCTGTCGGTGAGTAATGTTACTCGTATGCTAAAGAGGAGTCCGAGCACATGTTTTTTTTTTCTGCAATAATGCTGATATTGTAGTTTTAAATTGAGGGGACTTATCTTCCTGACGTCTCACTCTATCTAGTGTCCTTTCATGCATGCAGTTCTTCCACTGAGATTGTACAGAAAGTAACTCTGTAAAAGGAACGAGAGAAAGAGAGAGATTATAAACTGATTCACAGTAGTGAGTATTTGGATGCAAATACAAATCTGTATTCTTCAATGTGAATAGGATCATGTCCGGCATGCATTATTAAATAAACACATGAATAAGTACCTATCGCGTCCTCCTGTTTCTTTTAGTGCATTTTATGACAATGTTCAAATGTGAATAGTTTACTGTGTGTGATGCTCGGCCAACTATCACAGCACCGTGCACTCATGCGTTCCACACTTCTATAAAGAGGGTGTATTGTATTGCGTACAGTAGGGTTGAGGCAGGGCTACTATAGCAGGTTCCATTGATCAGAGTTCAGCCAAGCCAAGCCATACTAGCTTCTTGCAATGAGGAATCCTGATTGACAGCAGCATCACTCATCATGGAAGGCCAACGCTAACCAACTCTAACTCTGTTGTCTTAACCCAGTTGTCAACATCAAAGGGACTCCATATGGAGAGAAAAAAAGGCCTCTTTTTTTGTTGTTGTTTTTTATATATTCATATAGGCCATGACATATACTTGAATAAGAAATTGATATTCAATGTACCATATTACATTTTAATTTTAAAAAAAAGTCCAACTCACACATTTTGTAATAACCACCGCAATATGTAATGATTTAATATACACTATTTTTTATCCTTTATTTGTACTCGTGAAGCACTGAGGTTTCCTTTTATGACGAGTTTACACAGAGCCACAAATCAAATACAAAAATAAAAAATCAATGTACAATAATAATAATAATAATTATTAGTATTATTAAAAACAGTTACAGGTTGAAGTACATAGGTCTAGAGCTATGGACTTAAACTCCATAACTGAAGGAAGGACCTCAAGCTTTAGAGTCTGTTGTACGGGATTCCAAGTATAAGGAGCATCATGGAAAAATGCAGATTTCAAGTTCAGAATGCACTTGAGGAATTCAATTAGGAAATGAGGGATCTTGCGGTCTGAAGCAGCAGAAGGGCTGGGTCTGATTGTGCAGCACTGAAGGGCATCTTCAAAGTCATGCCCTCAAATGCGGGACAGACTTTCCGCTGGCCCTCCCTGAGGGCTTGACCACCTTGCAATGGGAGGGGCTGCCACGGCCTATGAAAAAGTAAAAGTAAAGTAAAAGTAATTTGGGTCGGTGGTGGTGTCACACCTACCGGCAGTGAACTATAAGCTGGGGTGAGTTCAGCCCTGACAAAATGTTGCAAAATGTTTATTGAACTGGAAAAGGTGTTGCATTGGGTAACACCTCTGACACACCCACCAAACTAGAGAAAACTTACCTCAAAGCCCATTGCACATTGTTTAACGCCGTTTTGAGAAAACTTGTCGTTGAACCTGGAAACCGTAGCTAAATGGTGCACACCGTTTTCAGATTGAACTCACCCATGGCCTTTGGAGCGGAAGGCCTTCCCTTCCAGGCTGAGGGTTAATACCAATTAACATTGCAATTTGCAATTTTGTGACCGAATGCTATTTGTATTGCTTCTTGTTCTGTTCAACTAATTCCACTGAACTATTTCAGGAGGGAAGTCTAAAAGAGCAGCTGGAGATGACCAGAGGTAACCTCTTAATTCAGTCCGGTCAAATCCTGCATGGTGAGGTGCTAAATTATTATTTAAATTAACTGTGTTCATTCATATATGGGGATATAGGCTTGATTTAAATTCTTAAATATATGTCACATCAATGTTGATATATTCTAAAATATTTACTAGGATATGATTTATACCCATATGTACATACATATACAATATATGGACATATATTATTTGACCATATGGGTATACACCCAACCCTTGACACTTTAGTGTAGTTTAGAGCAGGCCTAGCCTACTACAGTTGTCACCTCACATCAACCCCCCTGCTGACTTCCCTTCACTTCACTGACGTTTACTATCAGTATCTGATTTATGAGCTCATTCCTATGTTTAGAGGGTCCCAGCTGTACATAGTGCATAATGAATCTGAAAAAGATGTTCCTATATGTTCCCAGGGTCATATGTTCCCCAGCTCTATAGCACATAATGGGAACCTGAAAAAGATGTTCCCCATTTATGTATTTGCTTCACGGTAGGTAGGAGATTTTGGAGAAACCAGAAAGCGTAAACTAGATTTTGAAAAATGCAACCGAGGAAATCCCACCCGTCCCTTCAAAGTCACTCCTCCAAACTGGGGGAAAACAAATGACACTTGCCAAGCAGTTAGGCAGGTAGGCCATACAATCACAGATTTTTCATTTAACTTTTTTTGTGTGTGTCAGAGCATTTTATTACCATGCTGTCAGGATGATGATGATGATAATAATAATAATAATAATAATATTAATAATACATTTTATTTATATAGCACTTTTCAAGATGCTCAAAGACAATTTAGAGAAAAACAATACATAGATCATCATTCACAATACAAAATCAACATCTATAGGTTGCATTTTAAATATCTGTCATGCAGGGCAGCAGAAGATGAAAACGAGCCCTTAGGCTAACTCTGGCTCATATACAGTTAGGCTAACTCTGGCTCATATACAGTTAGGCTAACTCTGGCTCATATACAGTTAGGCTAACTCTGGCTCATATACAGTTAGGCTAACTCTGGCTCATATACAGTTAGGCTAACTCATATACAGCCTGACAGCTAGTCGTTAGTTGTTCACAGTAAGATAAATTTGGAGTGAGTTAAGAGCATAGAAGGAAGTCTGGACTCTGGAGTGATTTGAACATAGCCAATAGCCAACGTGGATTTGATTATGTGTTTACAGAGCTGACACGCGCGTGCCTCAACATGCAGACAATGGACTTGGACCCCAGCGTTGGAGAGACAGGCATTGGGGATCGTCTCGCGGGCTCACTGTTCATCAGGGAGCAGGCAACACCGTCTTTGCCCAAGAAGAGGACGTCAGATCACCATCTTCCACCCAGACCACATGCATAGAGCCATCATTCACCACTTGATCATCCCTGGAATTCAAACTTCCCCCACAGCTTTCCCCTACAAGAGCTCCAACTGGTACCCCAATTAGATATGATTTAGACATAGGCCATTTTAGATTAGGGATTATTGTTTATGTGTTGTTATTGTGCATGTTATGTTTATGTTTATCATTTATTAGTATTAAAGTTCATTATTATTGTTTCCAGCCCCCTTAGTTAAAGGAGTAGTAAAGGGAAAATGCATGTTTAGCCCTGTTTTAAGGTTACTTATGGTCATATACAATGGTTCAGATCAAAACGTTGACAAAACTAGCACTTTTAAGAAAGTCTGATAATTGCTCTACCACCGTTTTGGTCATACAATGGATGTGGGTGGGCACCGTGAAAAATCATTCAAAAAACATGTTAAACTCTCAATTTCAAAGACAAAAAACTCACGAGGTGTTAGTTGGCGTTCTGACATATAATTCGCCATAAAGTAAGATTCTAGTTCATCTGGAAAGGCTTTTTTAAATATTTAGCATAGAACTATTTAGTCGCAGGACATACATGTGTAAACTTTCGCAAACTAGGTAGCCTAGCAACATAAACAATAACAATAGCTACCGTAAGTAGTTCTGCTTCCTGAATCCCCTCTGCAGATTGATCTACACATCTACAACGGTCGCTTCAATACAAGTCAATGGATTTCATAAAATGATCAATAAAACCCTACAGGATTCATACTTTGCGGCGAATTTGATGTCAGAACACCAACGGACACGGTGAGTTTCTTGTCTTTGAAATCGAGAGTTTAACATGTTTTTGAAAGATTTTTCAAGGTGCCCACCCACATCCATTGTATGACCAAAACGGTGGTAGAGCAATTATCAGACTTTCTCAAAAGTGCTAGTTTTGTCAACGTTTTGATCTGAACCATTGTATATGATCATAAGTAACCTTAAAAACAGGGCTAAACATGCATTTTCCCTTTACTACTCCTTTAATTATTGTCCACTCTAATTGTGAAAGTCATATGGGGCCACCTGGTGGTGTTGGTGGTAGCTAGCGCCTTTTAGATTAGATTTAGGTTTAGACTAGTTAGTTAGGTTAAAGCCCTATTATGTAGCAGTCCAGTTTTGTGCACTTTAGCGGCCCCTAAAGGCCACTAGAGCCATTACAACCGCAGTACCATTGTCGTAAAACGCTGAGAGACGCCGGTTAAAACCTCTCACGTGCATTTGTTGACAACTGACAAGCCGAGGAAAACGGATTCTGCAGGCAAATTCAAAGAGGAGAGCTAAAGGTAAAGCAGAACGTTCATGCGGCTCGCGGTCAAAGGTTCCATAGTGCAAATACAGGCCGCCGGACCCCTCTGTGAATAGAAGAGGTGCTGTTCTCGCTATAATAATCCAGCACACCAATAGATCGACTTTGAAACTGATATTTTAAGATCAAAACCACATAGTGGAGCTTTAAGGTCTTAGTATAAAATAGGATTCTACAGCCCCCCCAATTTGTAGCCCTGCCTACAGACCCCGATTAATAAACCAATAAATGAAACATTTTACATAGAGAAAAACATCACTAAAATATTGTACAATAAAATAAGGGAGGAAAACAGTAGCAACACAGTAATAATAAATACATAAATAATCAGATAAAAATAAAAATAACAGTAATAAATAAATAAATAAATAAATAAATAAATAAATAAATAAATAAATAAATAAATAAATAAATAAATAAATAAATAAATAAATAAATAAATAAGATAAAATGAATGAAGCAACAAGGGGGAGGATTAAAACATGTGGGCTAAAGTTTTAAACATTAAAAGCAATTTTGAAGAGGTGGGTTTTGAGGGATGATTTGAAAGTGGGGAATGAGGTGGAGTTAGTCTGGGGCCATACGCTTTGCATTTTAGATCCAGTTAAGGTGAAGTTGCATCCCCCTGATACAATTTTAGAATAGGTGGGCACTAGATAGTCTGGTGCCAATCGCTTTGCATTTTACTAGTCTCACGTGATAGTCTGGGGCCAATCACTTTGCCTTTTACCAGTGTAAGGCGGGTCTAGGGCAAGTTACAGTACACAGGATACAGGTTTTATGTAGACTAGCAGTAGACAGGATGTGAATCTGATAGTAAATGGAAACCTTTAGGTTACTCGCATAACCCCGGTTCTCTGATAACATGAGTGAAATGTTTCACCTATGGGATGTGCTTGCGCAACCCTATGACAGAAGCTTTTATACAACAGCCCTGCCTGTCCTGAGCAGGCACCTTCGGAGGGGCGGGCTTCATCTTACGGGAGAGAGCGGACTGGAGGGCCTCCCCCTCCTTCTGCCTCTTCTTCACCATGGCCCGCCTGTCTGTCAGGGCCGGCCCAAACAGGAGGTTTGGGTGCACCTCTGCATCCGCCAGCTGGGTCTTGGTCTTCTCCGGGAGGGAGGTCAAGTCCAGCCAGGCCCTCCTCTCACTGGCCACCACCAGGGCCATGGTCCTCCCGGTGGCCTGCGTCACCCCGTCCAGTGCGCTCAGGGAGTTATCCTGTAGAGCGCGGATCTCTGACAGGAGAGACAACGGTGACTGGCCCACAGCTGAGCCTCCAGGTTGGTTAGGAGCTCCGCCTGGTAGGCAGCCAGGAGGACTGTGGCGTTCAGGGCCTGTGCCGCCTGGCCACAGGATCGGTAAGTCCGACGGTTGGCCCCCGACGTCGCCTCCATTGCCGCAGGGAGGCGTGTCCCGCGGGACTAGTGGTAGGCCACCTCAGGCTCCACCGCCAGGAGCTTCGCCAGCCCCTCCCTCTGCAGCCCTTCAGCCTCCAGCTCGGCGAAGCCTTTCACAGGCACTCGGCCTGACTGGGGCTGGGCCCAGGGTGACCGGATACCTGCTATGAAATCCGGCCAAATAAAAACAGTTGCCGAGCCCCGAAAAGGTTAGCTCTCTGTAGCACCTGCCAGGGAATCCCTGACAGGTAAGTTCTGTGTGACAGTAGTGCTTGTAACTGTTCGGTGCTAGATTAGCTTGTTGGCTAAAATAGCGACTGTCGAGAGTGAAGGTAAATCTTGTGCGACAGTTCTGTGCTAGATAGCTGGTGGCTAAGTAGCAACAGACGAGAGCCCCGCAAAGTTTAGCTCTCTGTAGCTAGCAGCTAAAATAGCAGCTTCACAGAGACGGACAAATTCAAGAGGATGCTGATCCGCGCTCTTTGACAGGAAAACAATTCCCAAAAACGGCCACTGAATCCACCTGAGAGCTGTAGGGCGAACAGTACCTAGAAAAATGTTGATCTCCAAGCGTAGGTCAACGAAGATCTTCCGGGGAAGAAAGCGAGAATGACATTGCTGCGGTGACACCAGATATATATATATATACTCGGAGGCGGGACCTCCTGTCACGCGTCGCCAGTCTATCCTATCAGGACAGACGTTGTATAAAAGCTTCCGCCGTAGGGTCATGCAAGCGCATCCCATAGGTGAAACATGAACAAATGTTTGAAAGAGAACAGGCTCTCTTAACCCTAGGAGAGCCTGGTGACGCGAACTTAGGTTGAGTCACAGTTGTTTTTGAGGAGGCAGTTCCAGAGGGTGGGTACAGCAATGGAGGAGGCCTGTCACCCCAGCTTCGGTGTTTTGTTTTAGTTGGGGGAGGGGGGTCAGGAGGTTGCTGCAGATTGGATGTAAACAGAATTGAAAAAAATAGCCTAGGCTATAACAAAAAGTGCTTCTGAGCCAAATCGCCTACCCCACCTTTAATGTAAGCTATTGTGGGAACTCTTCAAACTAACCTCTCTTAATTTACGTAGCCACGTTTGCCTCGCTGGTGGCTTCACTGGGGGTCCACTATGCCAGAAAAGGGCACTCGGTGGTGTGCGAGTTCAGTCGTAGTTCAAGCATTCAAGCAACAGAACATTCTGTTCCTCACTTCCTCCCTCTCTCTCTCTCTCTCTCTCTCTCTCTCCCTCTCTCTCTCCCTCTCTCTCCCTCTCTCTCTCTCTCTCTCTCTCTCTCTCTCTCTCTCTCTCTCTCTCTCTCACACACACACAGGGGAAGGAGTTGGTTGCAACAGCATGTCAATAACACCGTGATTTGAATCGCAGATCTCACATGGTAAGAGGTGGGCGTTTCCAGGGACATGAGTGTCAGGTCAACAGAGAGACAGGTCAGTTTCAGGCACTGTGATGTTTGCTGTCGAGTCTTCTTCTAAGAAACGATTTCCCACATGCTTTTCGGAACTGGAAGAAGGGGAGGGTTAAATCTTCACACCCGGTGATTTTCGCCTCTCCAGACACCAAATGCATGCTAGCCTACTTAAAATAATAATAATAATAATAATAATAATAATAATAATAATAATTTGAAATCAATAGAATGACGCACTAAATTGCCCTGCACCCCTAGGTTATTTTCGCTTTTAAGCACCAATCCAATAGGAAGCGGGAGGCGGAAATGTTGGTACGCCCCTAAAAGCTCAGCAATATTTCCTAGAACTGTGTCCTTCGATGAACCCATAGACCCCCATGGCATGCTTCGAGGGGTTTACACCATGGATGGGTTTACATTGGAGATGCCGTTAGGCACCGTCTGATTGGCTGGCTGGTCCCGCCTGACATTTTTCTTTTTACACAGTGGTTTCGGCTCACTGCAGTTTACTGCCTTCATACCTCCTCGCCCTGCTTTGCATGCTATGTGCTTCGCAAGCTATAGCCTACAGATGTCTTGCATCCAGGGCGAGTAGCAGAAAACCAAAACATCCTTTAACTCGTATTACTTTAAATGCAGTTTAGGAGGCTAGAAGGGCCTAGAATGATATTCATTATAGCCCACAGAAAGTGAAATATAGCCTAATATAGCCTGATCCCTTCACAGTGAAAGGAGCATATATATCCCACTTTATGTTATGAATATCATTACAAGTTTGTAACTAGGCTACTAATGACACGTCAATGTTGCGGCAGTTCGGGCCAGGTAGGACTATTTGTGTGACATTTTCTGAATAGTGACCTCAGGGGTGATGCTGTGACAGTGTAAACAACCCGCCTCTAGGAAAACCATGCTGTGCCCCTCCACCTATAGCCTACTGTCGGGTATTTGACATCTCTTGCTAGCTTTTCAGAGACGTGTGATTTCAAAGAAGCCAACATATAATTAGGCTACCATTAGGCATAGTACCTAGGGTGAATTATGTGGACTCAGAGTAGGCTATAGATTGCAGGACTGCGTAGTGAGCACTCACTATTCACGGGATCAGTCCCTACAGAGATCAGCAGAGATGATATAGGCTATGATTGGCTATTCACAGGCTCACCCGATCCAAACCATACATGGAGTAGGTGCGCAAACTGCGATCACTTCAGGATAAAGGACAACGGGAGTAGTCCGTGCCCTTGATTTATACCTGATGTACAATGAGACTCGCGTATTAATTGCGTACACATCACAATCTGCATGTGGTCTTGCCATAGGGCTGTGAGACACGCCTCTTTCTCATGTTGCTCTTCCTATTGGGCCACCATCCGCTCAATCAATCAGGGAACGGGGTATTCCAAGTAGTGAACATAAAATACGTCAGGTTTCGTAGTAGCCAATTGCAGTGCCGCTTTATTATGACACACTGGGATTCCTAGAAATTGTTTTTTGGAGTTTGGAGGACTGAATGCGCAGTAAAACAGGACAAGTTGCCGCATACGAGGTCACAGAGAATCTGGATATCAGAGACACATTTTGTTCAATAAACTTGAGATCGCACGCGAGACCATTTCGACTATTTGGCTATTTTTTCCCCACGTCATAAAGCGTGTTTTATTTTATTTCATTTCGGTAGTGAAACGCATCGTTGTGAAACGATACATTAAAGTCGACACGTGTGTAGCTATGTGTCCCCACATGTTTTCTGTCCTGCCTGTGGGTCTTCCTGTGGTCATCTGAAGACAGTCATCAGAGGGACACGTTCTTCTTTCATGCGCATTGGGAGAGGGAGAGGGTCCTGATCATGTCGGAAGTTGATCTCGCCGGGGATTGTTTAGTCTCCGTCTCTAACCTGCCTCTCGGTTGTCCCGATTCAGGAGCGACAGATGACTTGGCGAAAGAGAACCAAGAGAACAGGACTTTATTGATGGTGGCGATGATTTTGTTGGACCTGAACAAATGCAATCAGAGCCCACCGAGCGGGACATGTGGCGCGGGTACGAGATGTCTGGGTGGGGGTGATGCCAGCAGTCTGGATATGGGACAGCGTGGACGTCGCCGGTTCATTGGGGACAGACGGGGACATGGGCGGGTGCGACAGACCTCGGCGACAAATAAGTTGCGGATCAAGAAGGCAGCGATGACGCCCGTTCCTCCTGATAAGAGGCACCGTTGTCTTTTTTCTGGCTGTGGGAAAGTGTATGGCAAGTCGTCCCACCTCAAAGCCCACCTGAGAGTGCATACCGGTGAGTGGGATACTTTATGTGTGGGCTATCACAAAGATCACCTTTGATAAAGAATATTTCAGTTTCCATAGCTGGCCAGGGGAAATAGAGAATGCCTGTCTTTTTTTAAAGGTGAAAGACTAGGCGTAGAAAGAGTAGGCTATCAAATAAGCATACTTCGTGGACTTTCCATAGCCTAAATTCTTGGCTACTATAGGTCTACCTCCCAGCCGGGGTGTGACTGAGGACAGAGGAGGACAGAGAAGCCCACTAGCCTACTGAGGACAGAGGAGGACAGAGAAGCCCAGTAGCCTACTGAGGACAGAGAAGCCCATAGCCTACTGAGGACAGAGAAGCCCACTAGCCTACTGGGGGCGGTGTCGCTTGTGGAAGCGCAGAGCTGCGAGAACAGCGCATGTACCGCTTTAAATAGTGCGTAGGATTGTTGTTCAATTCCTGCATCCTGTGATTGAGCCGAAACTGCACATGCATTTATGGAAATAAATCGCAAGGTCTGATTGACACTGATTATTGAGGACAGCCTAACAACAAGACTGAGTTCAATATGTTGTTGACGTACAAACCTTTATTTTATTTGTCTACTTTTAACTAAAACATTTTTTGTTAAATGTAGGCTATACACTATTAATAGTCATAAACTGTATTTGTGACTATAGGCTACGCCTATATACATTCACCTAATTTGATAAGGCATAGGTTGGGGCTAACCTTGAACCTGTACTACCTATTTACGAAAAAAGGATTGTGGCCCCACTTTTTCCTATGAATAGACTACTGTTCGGCACTACCGCATAACGCTATAAGCAACGGTTCCCACCCCACGGGTCACTGCGACATGTTGCCCACATGTTGTCCGGAGATGACCCTGCGGCCATTTCCTTACACGTCACGTTCCATACCTCACTGTGTCCGGTTGTAAACAGGACGGGGGGCGTGGTTAAGAGTAGTACACGTGGGTGGACGGGCAAGCTGCTGCCTGTGGTTTACACAACAACAAGCAACCCCTGAACATGCACGTTTTGTTGATCAGGAAGAACATTCAGTTCTCTGCTTCTATATGACCTACTTTCTGTTCTTCATTTTCCCCCTGGTGGCTGGTGTGTGTGCGTGTGTGTGTGTGTGTGTGTGCACATGTGTGTTTTACAGGCGAGCGGCCGTTCCAGTGCACCTGGACAGACTGCTGTAAGAAGTTCTCTCGTTCTGACGAGCTGACGCGCCACTACCGCACACACACAGGCGAGAAACGCTTCACCTGTCCGCTGTGTGATAAGTGCTTCATGAGGAGCGATCACCTGACCAAACACGCCCGGCGGCACGCAGGCTTCCATCCCAGCATGCTCGAGGGCCCCGCGGCCAGGAAGCGTTTGTCCTCCCTCTCTGTGTCCTCCTCCGACTCTGGAGACCAGAGCCCCCCTGGGGTGTGATACACACACACGCACGCACGCGCACACACACACACACACACACACACACACACACACACACACACACACACACACACACACATACTTTGTTGCTTAGGGTACTTACTTATTTGCTCACCCCCTCATAGGTTCATCCAAGTCACACTACTGACACACACTCATCCTATGGATGTCTTTTTTACATGCCTGTGGTTCTAAGCACAGACCCTGTCCTTGTACAGAACCCTCCACTACAGAAAGACAAGGTGAATGTAGCATAATGGAGATCATTTGTCACAATATTAATATAGTTGAGAAGTGGACTAACAAGGGAATGTGTTGATGTACAAACTAGTCAAAGGCCAGATGTCATTTGTTGTTCTAAGCCCTTACCAGTCAGGTATATGATGTGGTGAAGCACGTTAGACATTTCCTACTGGTGTTCCTTGTTTTCTATCAAACTTAACAAAGGCGTGTCCTTATGTTGCTCTCTATGTACTGATATCATATTACGTCTCAGACTAAAGATCACACAATTTCACCATGATTCCATCATTGAACAGTTGCATATGTGTTAGTTACGTGTGTAATTTCACAAGAATGTTAATCAAGCTATCTGTTCAATAGTAATATGAAAATGGTACTGTATGTTTATGCACAGTTGGCTTCTTTCCAGAATTTCATTATCAGGGGAAAATTATGTCACTAGAGTCCCCTGGTGGAAAGAAGAATAATAACACTCAATAATCATACCTCTATATAATTTTCGGAAAACTTTTTTATACTGTCTTTTTTTGTCTTTTTAAACAATCGATACTGTATTCTTAGTCCTTCAGGTAACATTTGTATGTTTTATTTAGGTACAGAGTGTTCAATGTATTTTTAGTATGGGTGAGGGAGGCCTATAGGATGAAAGCCTGACAGTGATTTATCCTCTTATAGTCATCTGCTTGTGCTATTAGTTCATAGGTGGGCATATATCAGGCTGATATCAGTGCTCAACTGGTTTGGAAGCAGAAAAGAGTTGTTTGCCTTCTGAATGCTTGGGCTCAGCCGTGATGGGGAGGGAAGTCCTGGGGTCTCAGGCCCTCGCAAAGCTTTGCCTCATGATTGTAAGAGTCATACTGTGAAATGGACTGCCCTTATTTCCCATCATGCTTCTTTGGTCAGCACAGCTTGTGCCTTTCAGCTTGAAATTCTGTTAAACATTCTTAGTCGTTCCTACTGTATCTCATTTCTGTGTACATAGTATTGAAATGAACTGTAAACGTTTAATCAATAAAACTATTCTTTGTACACATCCTTGTACCCTTTTTTTTACACACACACACATTCTTTTAAGCTCTTCAGATGCACTCAAACGGCGTGTGACTAATCCAGTACAGCTTAGATGGGTTCCCACTTCACTATTCTATGCGGCAGATAGAATATGACACTTTGTTGCTGTGTAGAAAGAACAGACACCAGCCAAGCATTCCACTGCTTTTGTGTTTATTGATATCGTACACTACACAGAACAATAACATTGTTAAATACTGGAATGGAAGTGTCTCGGTGACAACATAACTGTCAAATGAAAAGCTGAAGAAAAAACAACCTGGGTCTAAATGTAAGAAAAAAGAATACATAGACTGCAAATCCATTTCAAATAAATTAATCATGAGCCCGGCAATAAATATACACACTTTTATATAATATTCTGTACTTAAGGCATACTCTAATCGCAAATCAACTCAGAGATGTGAGAGAGTGAAGGACTCAGTGAGATAGCAGTGCTCCAAGCTCATGATGTGTACATCATTTCTAACCAATCACAAGAAATGGCACCCAGCTCATTGAGTTGGCATTGCGTGTGCTCCTCTGAAACAGCATCCGTTCTCTGCTCTGTTCCCTGAATGTGCACTTTCCTACATAGACATTAAGGCATAGGATTGGTGTAAGAATACGATTTTACACCAATCCAGAGCTTTTTATGTGAGGCAAGTACAGTACACAAGTATGCATCTCTGGGTTAAAGGGTGTAGAACTGGGAGGACTAGGTATATTATGGCAGGGGAGCACAGATTTGACACTGGGAGGGGTGCGTTATGATGTCACAACAGGCTGAGCAGCTCTCTCAAATCCACTTAATCTCTATATAATAACCTCAGTCCCAGCTGCTCATCCTCTGGCCTATAGAATAGTGTGGGCCAGCAGGGTATGTCAAGTCAGTACAATGATATGTGAACTCACTATGAATTCCACTGGATTATTGGTCATCTCAGAGAAGCTATCCCCTTTAAGATGGGTTAAGTGTGTGTTTTGCCTCAGAACCTAATCAAATTCAAACAAATGGGTGAGAATGAGACATTCAAAATAACAAAGTCAATCAATAGTCAAAATAGCAGAGTGTGTCGTTAGATGTGAGATTAAATGGCCAATACAAACAAAGCTCATTTCCCTATCTGGGTGCTCTACATGCATTCTGTCCCTTTGCGATACATTCATCCCTAAGAACTCAAACAGTCAAAATACCTAAATCCTGTACAAAATCCGAGGGTGGGTGAGTGTGTGAGAAAGTGGGTGCATTGCTACACAACCCTGTTCTCAGTACCAGGTAATACGTCCAAGGGCATCTAGACCAGTATTCACTTTTTAAAACACACCCCATCATCATATACAATCATACAGATCCCTCAATTTAAAAAGTCTATGACCAAAAAGAGAAGGTCTGAAGAACGCAATGCAATAAATATGACCTAGAAGTCAGGTAAGCACAGGAGCTGAATCAGCAGCAGTTATGATATTTCTTATTCTTTAGGGACATGAAAATCACTTTTAAATAGCCAATGTTTTTGTTTCTATTTTTCACTTGTGTTACACAATATTGGCCAGGGGGAGGAGCCAGAGGCCTAGAGTGAGCCTCCCCCTGGCCCTCAAACACGAACAGAAGTGCATGTCCTGCCATAGGAGGAAGTTATCACTGTTATTAGTCATAATTGTTACATTTTTGTGTTTTTTTCTATTTTTTTCTATTTTTTTTAGGTTTAAATGTTATCATATACATAATTATCATATTGTACCCTTGCTTGCTCTCACTCATTAAACTCACTGCAGATGAGGGTTGGGTAATGTGTGTGTGTGTGTGTGTGTGTGTGTGTGTGTGTGTGTGTGTGTGTGTGTGTGTGTGTGTGGTGGGGGAAGGCAGGGGGATAGGAGGCGGGGCTACTGGATTTGACAGGCGGTGGAGGAAGTGGCCTGGCAGCACATGCAGGTGGGGTTGACGGATTTGGGCGGGATCAGGTCCAGGTCTTCGTCGTCAGGGATCTCGTCCAGCCGGTAACCGTCCTTCAACAGCTGAATGTTCAGGTCCTGGTTGATTTGCTGAGAGAGGAAAGAGACAGACACACAGTTAGAGAGAGAGAGAGAGAGAGACAGACAGACAGACAGACAAAGAGACATGAGATAGACAGACAGACAGACAGACAGACAGACAGACAGACAGACAGACAGACAGACAGACAGACAGACAGACAGACAGACACAGAGACATGAGACAGACAGAGAGACAGACAAACAGAGAGAGACAGACACAGAGAAAGAAAGAGAGACAGACAGATGACCATCCTTGTTATTGGAGGATATACAGACACACACAGGAATGCTTCATCTATCTTACTAGTGTGGAATTTAGTTTATAAAGGATATGTTACCAGTGGCTATCTACTGATACTCAGACTGTCTGATTCATTATCTGTTCTTTTGTACACCGCAGAATTTGTTTGTACCTGTGTTCCTACAGTATAATGATGAATCCCATGGTTTCATAAATTGAAAGCACATGCGTCTTCTTCTGAATTGTGAGGAAAGTTGACAGAGAACTTGACAGTTAACAGAGAGCCAAACTAAATGCTAAAGATGGAGCATTGGTCTCCAAATGTAGAAAGAACTTCTGAAGTGGAGGTAGAGTAGACTATTGCTTCAAGAAGTGAACAACAAACGAACTGTCATGGTAACACTTTATATTAAGGTCTTCTTATTAAGCACTAGTTAATAGGTATTATAATCATGGATGTATTAGATTATAATACGGGTAGATTAAATCAAGCATTCTGATTGGTTGAGAGCGAGTCACGGGGTGTACTGTATATATAGCATAAAGTCCTGTAGAATCTCGCTAGAGCCTCATCTCAATTAGAAATGAATGCGCCCGTTACACTGTCAGCATTCCAAATATAACAGACTTTTAATTCAATCTCTCGGACTGTGAGTTAGTTTATCAACTTAATAATTTCCTTCTAGGGCTGCACGATTATGACGAAACATAATAATTGCGATTATTTGCTTCAAAATGGTAATTGCGATTAATAATTGCGATTAATATTTAATATATAATATTAATATATAATAACCAAAATGCTCCCAAATCACGGACGTTGATCCCTTTCTTGTTACTAACTCACTGACCTTGTTTTCGCTCATTTTTTCACTACTCATGGCTGCGGGTACTCTTGTGACACTTGTCTTGACCTACTGACCGACCTATCTGTCTTCTCAGTGAAATTGCTGCGTACAGCACACTCAGCGGGAACGCATGTGATTGGTCAGACAGCATAAGCGCCTGTGATTCATCCGTGTAGTCCTAGCACACTCAATTCAAAGCAAAATTATTAATCACATTAATTGCGGCCTTTTGCGATTAGTTAATCGCGGAGGTCATAATCGCGATTTCGATTATTTCACGATTAATTGTGCAGTCCTATTTCCTTCCTACACAAAGTTACCATGTAGATTCCGAATATGTGATCTGTTTATCAAAATAAAGCCTGTTTGAAAATGTGTCAAGATGTTTTCGGACTGCCCCGGCAGGTTCTGTAGCCAAAATCACTTAAAGAGACGCGCCCTTTGTTTATGTCTGTTGCGTAGCAACAGTCACACCGGGGACTATTTTCTCTAATGTTACTGAAATGCGATTAAAACAATTTTGTGCTGAAAGGCAGTCATTGTCTTTGTTTACTATTTATACTTTTACCCAGGACTGTCCGATATACCGGACACCCAACTAAATGCGTGGCCTGACGGTTATGGATGACAAAACGGTGACATGGCGGTGCTGGAGGTGTGCCTGGATATATAGCCCGGGTGACCCCTCACCCAGGCCCGGGGTGGTAAAAGGATAGCCCCTCGGCCCCGAGCTTGGGAGGAGAGGACAACTACACCAAACCCATACTACGAAGAAGATTGTGGAAACTGCGTAAATGGGGTTTAAGAAGGAAATAAGAACGGTAGGTGAATGAGGCGTTGTTATCAAGCCTTATAAGGAAGTTGTCGTAAACAAGCTGAATTGTTTCATGAATAAGTCATGAAGCAAAGTATGAACAAGACTGTACAATAGGTGGCTTAAAACCTTTACAGAGTGAAACTATGTTAATGACTGCAGATATTATGAACTTCCAACACTCATGATTTTCGAGAGGGAGAAGAAAATTGAGGAAAGTGAGTGAGCGAGCGAGTGAGTGTGAGTGAGTGAGAGAGAGAGAGAGGGAGAGAGCGCGGGGGGTGACAATGGCATGGTGGCATGGACGTGGCGTTAGGTGTTGTTACCCAGAGTGCATAGGTACCTGCTCCCTCACACATCTCACCTCGGCGGAGGAGTATCCTGACGAGGAGTATCTGGACATGTCGAAGTCATCATCACTGCAACACAACCATCCGACCCGTGAGAGAGAACCTGCTTTCCTCTGTTTGCATTGATCATGTTACCATTGATCTTCGCATAACATTTTCATCTTGAGTTAGTGGCCCTTGACAGTAATGTCGACTTTTTTGTATTTCTTCTATGTACGTAACTTTCCTACTGTGTACTATTTGCCCCACTATTTTATTTTAAGACTGTATATTTATTTGCCCAGGGACTGCGGGTGGAAATTAGTTGTTTAGCTATAACCTTGTACAGTGCATCTCTCCCTATTCTATAGGGTAAATGTCTACTGTACCTTGTCCCTGTCTTAAAAATAAATAAAATCAATCAATCAATCAATCAGTCTTATTAGCCTCTCTTACTCTGAAAATGTAATTTAATGTTATTTATTGCTTTATAAATGTTCTTAACCGGTAGACAAACATACTCCAGGAGCTTGCTCGATCGCCTTGTTGAGAGGGGTCAGGGAAGAATTTTTACAGCTCACTTATCTGGCCCCCGGGTGATTACTGTTTTTTTGCTTCCCTCTGGAATATGTAGGGGTGGGATGTCTGCCCACCTCCCTTGTTCTCTGTAAAGCGCATTGTGTTGCCTCTGGGTATGAAATGGGCTATACAAATAAAGCTTTGATTGATTGATTGATTGAGTCTGTGGTGGTAGAAATGTGTTGGAAGTGTGGGTGTCAACGAGGAGGAAGCCACCGACCTGTCTGTGTCTAGAGCCACCAGGGGCTTCTCATCTGGACTCTGGTCTAAGGAAGAGTAGCCTTTATTAGGAACTACCAGCCTGTGGAGGAAAGAGAGAGGAGAGTGAGAGAGTGAGAAGCCATGTTTCCATCCACACCTTTTATGCGAATTAAGTTATATCGAATTAAAAATGCCTTATGGAAACAGTAAAATTCGATTAAAAATCATGAAAATCGACAAAAAGTTTGTACTGTCGATCTCATCGGGTTTTCTCTTGTTCGATAAAAGTCTTTTGTGATAAATGCTTTATCCGATTTAAAGCTCTAGATGGAAACGCACGTTCGCCGGCTTTATTCGCATTCATATTTTGAGCGATCCTCACACAATTCGATTGACGAGTGGATGGAAACATGGCTAGAGAGACAGAGCACAGCAGACGGGAGCGATGAAAATAGAGCAGAACGAGTGAAGGATAAGAGGAGACTGAACTGGATCAGCGTGACTCACCGTGTCCTGGCCATCACGTTGTTCTTCTTGGGCTGCTGGTTGACGGGGCTTCCTGCGGCGTTGGTGTTTTTCAGCGAGCCCTTCCTGGCCAGCTCTCTCTGCTTCTCTGCACGCCACGGGACGGGAGCACAATACAGGATGTGACATCAGAGGGTGCGCGGATATGGATGGACACACGTTCTTGGGCAGCTGTCAGTCGACCAGGTCAGTGTGCCTGGATCTCAGTCAGAGTGGTGAAAGATGAAAGGCCCATCCATACCCATAGTCGATCTAAACATTTACACATCTTCATTGGGAGGCTACCATATAGGAGAGTACTGGACCACTCAGATCATCTTAAAAATAACTTTATTCGGTGCACAAATCACTGACGACAACACTGTCTTCTTCAGAGTAAAACTGCATTGGATTTGACAGCGTATTTCAACCGCTTCCCTTGATTGAAGCCTGTTGCATAGGCTAGAAAGAAAAGGGGGAGGGCAAAGTTGAGCCTGCCAAGTATGTTAGCAAAGATTTGTCATCAAAGATATATAGAAGTTATCACATGAAAATGATGCAGGACTGGGTATGCTCTCCCCCTCTTAGTATTGCTGTGTAGTTCTCTGTTCCCTGTCCAAGGTGCTGAACCCAGGACCCGAGCAGACAGCAGGCTGGGGCTGTCCCTGCTCACTCACCTATCTTCATCTGGAGGGGAGAGGGCTTGTAGTTGATGGTAACTGGCTCCCCCTCTCTGGGGTCTGAGTCCGCCTCCGATGAGGCCGTGGAGGACGCCGGGTCCTGGAGGCCAGAGAGAAAGAGAGACACGCGATAATCAATCATCGCTGCTGATTGGGTTTTTAGAGAGATGTGCATAGGCTAATTTACATTGTTCTAAAGGTAGCCTGTTATGAAAAGTGCATTGCATGGGAAGCTCTCTCTTTCTCTTTGGTCGTCTCTCTCTCTCACTCTCTCTCTCACACTCTCTTTGTTTGAATAACAAGCAATGAAAACACAAACAAGTATTATCAAGTTATTATCAACAGCAGCCCATAAACAGGAGCCAAGTAAGCAGGGCTCCACTTATGGAATGACCCATGCCACTTCCCCGGGGCCGGAGCGTATGTTGCTGGATGAGGGTAGATCCCTCGCCGTGGGGGACAGACAGGTGCCGCTTCACGCAGTCTCCTCCGCAGGATGAAGTAATCCACG
>NC_140256.1:17235496-17245496 GCF_949987555.1 Borostomias antarcticus | reverse complement strand
GGAGCTGCTGAGTTTATTTTTGAATAATGCAATTGGATAGACCTATAACCAATCAGAGCAATGAAACATGGGTTAGTTGTTATCAAACCTGTCCCGTATTAGATAAACAGTTGTGATTGGTACGGCAAATATCTGCCAAGTGGAACAGAGCCGAATGGGAGCGTGGCCAACCTGACGACCTACAGAAGGGCGAATAGGTATGATTCTGACACCTGATATCACACACCATTAACAACGCCACATTCTCTTAAATAGGCAACAAGCCAGCCTCATTATCCTATCAACTGTCACTCTTGTGAAGGGTATCTATTAATAACAGTCATTTAGTCGTTCGCAGCAGCCCCCTGAGAAGAAGACAGAGTGCTGCAGCATAACTTCTCTCAAGTGATTTCAATTTCTTTGCCTTGTTTTCTCTGCAAGGTCCTCAGAGATGATGATTATCTGCATGAGAAAGACCCTTCAAAGTCAAACTGGGCCTAGTGCACTCTTTTGGTAAACAATACCTCATCAAAACAGTCCCTCTCTCTCTCTCTCTCTCTGTTTTCATCTCATCCCTCAGAACGCCGGTCTCTTGTTCTCCATCTGTCTTCTTTATCTTGCTCTCTCTCTCTCTGTCTGGTGGTCTTTCTCTCTGCCTCCCTTTGTCTCTCTCTCCGTTCTCCGCATTATTACTTTGTATCCATCAAGCGGTTCCGGAGCGAGCCGAGAGTTTGTTCTCTCTCGCCTTCTCTCGTTGTCATTGGTCGGCGCTTTGCCTCTCTCCTCCTCTCCCCCAGGCCTCTCTCTCTCTCGATCAGGCCAGAGGAGAGAGCAGAGCCGGGCTAGACTGCCGTGTCAACAGACTGACAGATGGGCGGTCCCAGAGCAGCACCGAGGAGATAAGAGGATTACACGTGTCATCTTTATGGCTTAACCAAACGAGAGTCTCATCATGTCTTTTTTGCTCGGAGCTCCACGGAAAGGCAGAGAGAGACAGCAAGTGTTGGGGGCGGGGGGGAGGGGCACATGAAAAACACAGAGACGGAGGAGGACACAGACGGAAGATAGAGAGAGAGAGAAGGAGAAGGTGGGGAAGTAATCTTAGGAATTAAGAGGGGTAGCTGCTGATCAGTGGGTCCTGTTATGCTCCATTAGTCAGTTGTCAGTCAGTGAGGGTTAGCCCTGTTTGATCCTCCGCCGTCAGCCAGCAGTGAGGAGGTACTTCTGCTCTCCCCTCTGCAGCTGCTGGGTGGCCGTCAGGACCGGCGCCTTCTCCTGGCTGGAGGGCACCTTGCAGGCCTTGCAGAGGACGGCGAACAGGATGAGTATGAGGACGCCCACCACGGAGTTACACACGATGGCCAGGATGGCCCAGACAGACAGACCCGTCTGCAGCTCTGGTTCCATGGTCAGCCTGCCGGTTCTGACTGCTGTGCTTGGGTCAGATCCCACCCTGTGGTTCAGTAGCGGTTCCTAACGCGGTTCTCTGGATGGTACTCTGCTTCTCTGTTGTAACCCCTGAGAAAAGAGAAATGGATATGAGAGACAAGTAGACACACACACACACACACACACACACACACACTCTGAATGAAAGGTTTGGGGTCAGTGTATTATGGAGGTAGCCAGGTAGGGGAACAGTAGAGCAGTCTTTGCCCAGGGCAGGACTAGCCTGATACTCACACTGAATTGCCAATTCATTTCACTTCATTATTCAGTATGAACAAGCTCCCATTGCAGCCGTGCTTCTAGATGGGCATAGCCGAAGGGGTCCTCAGCGATTAGTTCATCACCTAACCGATCACATTGTGAAGTTTAATTCTGTCATTGCATTCAAAGGACACTGATTGGCCTGGTTGGAATTCTAACCGAGAAATCCCTCTGGATGAGAGCCTTTCCAGACCATGAATCATATTTAGAAAATAAAGCGGGCGTCCGATTGAGGGACTAGAGGCAGGCTAGAATAAGACCTTCCTCTTCCTCGGTGGGGACAGAACCTGAGGTGACCAGCCTCCGGCCTGGAGGGACATGGTCTGGTACACGGGGGCCCACACTTTTTTGGCTTGTGAGCTACTTTTAAAATGACCAGCTCAACAAGATCTGTTGTCTACTTAAATGACTCAATCACACAGCACAATACACTCTGATGACTTGCACTGAGTCAGCCAGGGTTGCATCATCCGGACTTTTTTTCGAGTTTCTGATTGATTTTTCTAGGCTAATCAGCCCTCTAGCCTTGCTGTGATACAAAATAGATTGTATTAAACAAGTTGCAGCAGCTGCACATACAAGCCTAAACAATGATGAAATCAGCCCATACATGATCAAATCATTAAAATACTCAGCTAAACTGCAGCACACAACTGTCACACTTGTAATCTACAAAGTAGCAGTGGGAAAAAGTTGACGTGACTGCTTTCCTCCGCACACGCAACTTCAACGCACGTCATCAAGTCACCTTTTAATGGCTTTTCTTTTGAATGGCTCCAGATCTACCAGCATAGCCTCTGTGATCGATGGATTGGACACCCCTGGTCTAGTGCTCCTACACCACAGGAGTTAGCAGAGGACAGATTACTGGCTGACAGTCACTCACCAGGGAAGGTTAGCAGAGAGCCTGTTACACTACCTGCCTTATAATGGTATAAAATGGTACACAGAGTGCACATACTTATCCAAAGCACGTTACAATGGCCTCTCTCATTCAACCATGCATTCACACACCAATGGTATGTGAGTGAGGGAATGTTAGCCTGCTCACTGGGAGCAATTTAGAGTTCAGCGTCTTGCTCAAGGACACTTCAACGATGCAGAGGAGGTAGCAGGAATTGAACCAGGGATCTTCTGATTCCCAGACAGCTACTCTACCTCATGAGCTACTGCTGCCCCGAAACCTGCACACCGCTCTTCGGTTTAATCTTTGCATACTGTAGTTTGCATCTTGTGAATTGACTATGTTAAATATGAAAATGTCATTATTGAAGCTGAGAAATGTATCAGTGAGACAATACGTGGCTTGCGGGTAGGAATGGCTTTAGTTGCAGGGTTGTGACTCGGCCGGTATATAAACAGGGGTGTGGAGCTGCATCTGAGTGATTGTTTGTTTGTGTACATGTGTATGTTTGTGCAAATCAAATCAAGTCTTGTGCAAGTGTTGTAGAGAAAGAGAGAGAGAGCATCTGTGAAAACTTTTCCAATCGCATAAAAAAATAAAATAAAATCACAATCTCGTACTCATCATCTGGTCCATTACACAGCCCCATCCCTGGTGCATTCCTCGCTGGCTGAGCAATAACACAAGACAAGCTGCAGTTGGGAAACCTCATTTCACCCCCTTAGCCCCTCCCCCCCACACTCAATCCAAATCAAGATGGATGGTTGCTGATGAGGGTCAGGGCAGTGGGGCACTTAGCTGAGTCTCCATAATAAGAAGCTAGACGGTTTGTTGCCGTCGGGAAGCGCTTGTCGGTCTCGGGCTGTGTGGCTGTGTACGCAGCAGGAGGACCGCAGGCATTTTCAGGCCAGTTACCCCCGCCAGCTCCCCCACTCCAGAGCGCTCCGAGGAACCATTACTGATGCATGTGGAAACACAGTCCCACGGAGGAACCAGGGAGATGCATGTGGAAACACGGTCCCACGGAGGAACCAGGGAGATGCATGTGGAAACACGGTCCCACGGAGGAACCAGGGAGATGCATGTGGAAACACGGTCCCACGGAGGAACCAGGGAGATGCATGTGGAAACACGGTCCCACGGAGGAACCAGGGAGATGCATGTGGAAACACGGTCCCACGGCGGAACCAGGGAACCAGGGAGATGTTTCATCAGACAGAAAGAGAGAAGCCATAGAGAGAACCATTACAGTTAGGGTAGTTTCACACACAAAGAGGCCATTATGTTCAAAGTCAAAGTCGCCACATTCAAACCTAACATTCTTCACTGTGGTCTTGCACAGTTGTGTTTGGGAGGTTGCAGATTGTGCTTGATTTAAAATAAATAAATAAATAAACAAGTCACTAAAGGCATGCAAGCTTTCCAGTCAAAGTCCATACTGTAGACTCTGAATAACACCACGTTATACTGTACACATTTTATTATTTTACAAAGTGTATTGACTCTATAATGACTGTAGTGTTGATTAACTTTCATTGGAGGTGGGCTGCAGAGGTTTTGTGTCAACATCTACAACCAGACTGCTTAGAGACCTGGGATCAGGGGCCACAGCCAGGGGCCAGAATCAGGGGCCAGAGCCAGGGGCCAGAATCAGGGGCCAGAGCCAGGGGCCAGAGCCAGGGGCCAGAGCCAGGGGCCAGAATCAGGGGCCAGAGCCAGGGGCCAGAATCAGGGGCCAGAATCAGGGGCCAGAATCAGGGGCCAGAGCCAGGGGCCAGAATCAGGGGCCAGAATCAGGGGCCAGAATCAGGGGCCAGAATCAGGGGCCAGAGCCAGGGGCCAGAGCCAGGGGCCAGAATCAGGGGCCAGAGCCAGCGTTCGGCTATCAAAGCTCTTTCGGAGGCGGCAGAAGGCAGCTGCCAGTGGCTCTGGATGAAGAGGAGCCAGGAGGTATGCGGTCAACAATGCTTGACTCAGGGAGGACGCCCCTGTCATGCATAGTCTCATGGGATGTTGGCTATCAACAACAAGGCAACTCTTATGATTAATTGGGCATGGGACGCAAGCGCAGGTTTGATCACCCTGTCGCTGGCCGCCTTTGGGGGGGGTGTATAATGTGAAACACCCTAAGAACCAAAGGTACACTACTGACGATGCACTCCCCAAATTACACCAGGTTTACTGTTCATGAACTCTTGCAAGTGCTCGCACAAAGGATATTAACACCTCATCCTGTGTTCTTGGAATCATTCATTCTAGAGATGAACTTAACTGTCAGTTGGCGGGAGCAGTGGGATAATCGTGTTTGCATTCACTGATTCGTTTGCATTCATTGATTCACTGTGTCTTTCATTATGTGTTTGTATGTTCATATATTTTGGATATATTCATATTGCATGCAATTTGTAAACAGGAAACCCTTGAAGAAGTGATCTGTCTCAAAGGGCCTCCCTGCATAAATAAACATGAAATCACAAAAAACTATTCACACGTTCAGTGTGTGTGTGTGTGTGTGTGTGTGTGCAGTATGTGTGTGTGCACTGCAAAAAACATTAGTTAAAATACAAGAAGTAAATACTGAATTTGATGAGAAATTACTTAATACTAGTGAAATTATCTGTCCATGCAGCAAGATAATTTTACTTGATAAGAAATATAAAAATGAAAAAAAAAAAACTTTTAAAACACGATAATTAACCTCATATTTCCAAATCTAAGATTTTAAATCTTGGCAAGCGCAGAACAATTTGCAGTGTGTGTGTGTGTGTGTGTGTGTGTGTGTGTGTGTGTGTGTGTGTGTGTGTGTGTGTGAGTGAGTGTGTATGACTCATTTGCCTACATGACATCCTACTCTTTGGTTCCTCCCACGCATGTCAATGGGGAATGTTCTGTCATGCTGTCCCGTCCAGATCAATCTCCTGATGGTATGAAGAGCAGACAGACTGACTGACGGGATGTCAGTTTGATTTGGGCGGCGAGTCCAAAGAGCACCAGACTGTCCCATCCTCCCTGCCTGTGGTGGTCAATATACTGACAGGAACGATGTTATGCGAGCGAGGCTGTGCTCAGAGTGAGGCTGTGCTACAGAGTGAGGCTGTGCTACAGAGTGAGGCCGTGCTACAGAGCGAGGCTGTGCTACAGAGTGAGGCTGTGCTACAGAGTGAGGCTGTGCTCAGAGTGAGGCTGTGCTACAGAGTGAGGCTGTGCTACAGAGTGAGGCTGTGCTACAGAGTGAGGCTGTGCTACAGAGTGAGGCTGTGCTCAGAGTGAGGCTGTGCTACAGAGTGAGGCTGTGCTACAGAGTGAGGCTGTGCTACAGAGTGAGGCTGTGCTACAGAGTGAGGCTGTGCTCAGAGTGAGGCTGTGCTACAGAGTGAGGCTGTGCTACAGAGTGAGGCTGTGCTCAGAGTGAGGCTGTGCTACAGAGTGAGGCTGTGCTACAGAGTGAGGCTGTGCTACAGAGTGAGGCTGGTGTCTGCAAAACGGACTTTAGATTGCGCACGCGCAGCAAACGCACAGACCTACACACGCGACAGAAAGACAAAGAGAGAGATAATTTATAGTTTTCAAGCTGCAATGTCCCCATTGTTCTATTTTTCTTTTTAAGTTAACAGTCTGTTACTTCTATTAAGTTATTTTTATCTTGATATAAAGCTTACATTGGTGTACATATCTCCCTATTTTAGTGTATTTAACATGTTTTGTTTTATTTCGCACTTGCTTTGGCAATGTAAACGCATGTTTCCCATGCCTATAAACCCCTTTGGAGGTAAATGAATATAGAGAGAGAGAGAGAGAGATAGAGAGAGCGAGAGAGAGAGAGAGAAAGAGAGAAGGGAGAGAACGAGAGAGAAAGAGAGAGAGAGAGAGAAAGAGAGAGAGAGAGAGAGAGAGAAACTGCTCATATTTGCATCTATTGGAGCATCCAACAACTTATCACAACTGCATGCATATCAAGTATATCTCAATATTATGACTGCCAACAATGGAGTTCAGATCAATCTAATAGATTATACTGCCTTTCAATAAGATATGAGGCTGAACACAGGGTTGTATTGGTGGAAAAGCAGACTTCATTGTCTGCATATTTTAGGCTCCCTGGGAACTACCTCCGGGACAGACCTCTGCGTGACGAGACGAGGACACAGATGAACAAAATGTAGCCTATGTTTACTGCATGGGCACACAGCCCATACCAGCACACAGCCCATACCAGCACACAGCCCATACCAGCACACAGCCCATACCAGCACACAGCCCATACCAGCACACAGCCCATACCAGCACACAGCCCATACCAGCACACAGCCCATACCAGCACACAGCCCATACCAGCACACAGCCCATACCAGCACACAGCCCATACCAGCACACAGCCCATACCAGCACACAGCCCATACCAGCACACAGCCCATACCAGCACACAGCCCATGCCATAAAGCTAACTGTGCCTTTTCGAGTGATGATAGCTATTCTAGCTATATATAATAGGCTATCTATATTATCCTCGTCTTTATCAGTCTGGTGTGTAAACTATCCACTCACACAGGAGAGATCCCGGTGGCTCTCGGATGTCCAGCGCACCATCGTCTCCAGTTGGTTACATCCAAGTTCAGAGTCGATCATCCGAATCTAAGATGAATTGCGTTGCATCTTCAGCGGCGCACATAAAGTTTCCCTCATGCAATCAGACCACCACAATACTGTACATGCCAGCTTGGCAAATGTTATTTGGAGACTCACCTGAATAGAGGGACAACTTTCGGTGAACGGCAGACCTCTGCGAGGCGAGTGCTGACGCCACTGAGCAGTTAATCGCGACGTCACGCACGCACGCACACTCACACACACACACACACACACACACACACACACACACACACACACACACACACACACACACCTCCCACTGGTGCGCGGTTGAAGTCGCAGTTGAACTGAGCTATTTACAGTAAGTTAGGCTACTTCTGGAACATCCCATCATCGGCTTTCCTCTCCACACACACCATTGCAGTTGCACTAGCTCAAAAAAAGACTGGCAGCTACTGCTACTCTAGTTGGGAGGGGTTTGAGCATTAGTATTCAAGAAAGGCTTACTGTCCCACAGGGAACCTTTCAGATAGCTGGGGGGGTGTGATGGCCTCGGCCCGCACAGTGCACACTGACACAAAGCGCTCTTTTCAGACCAGATCTCGCGTCAAACAAAAGCTGCTGGAGGATGGAGGAGGATGGAGGAGGATGGAGGAGGATGGAGGAGGGGCGGTGATGGAAACCCACCAACGGGGCAATGATTTAACCAGCCGATGTCCAAGAAGCCAAGCGTGAGCTCTCGATTGGTGGGGATAGTTCATGTGCTTCTAGCTTAATTTATTCAAATCAACTGCAGTGCAACTTCAACGTCTTGAGACGAGTAGACTAGTCACCACACATCAAAGATTCTCAGGGGAGCAATGGGGTTTACAAAGTCAAGACTCTCTCTCTATCTCTTTCTCTCTCTCTATCTCTCTCTCTATCTCTCTCTCTCCCTCCTTCCATACTTCTGAGCCTCTCATTCTGTCTCTGCGTTCTCTCTCTCTCTCTCTCGTTCTCTCTCTCCCTCCCTCCCTCCTTCCATACCTCTGAGCCTCTCACTGTGTCCCTGCGTTTTGCCATGGTAAATGGGGACATCTTGTGGTGAGTTTTAGACTCACTTTATTACCTTTCTGGAACATGTCTCAAATGATTTAACTCTGATCAGGCTAATCAACATGCAAACATTACTTAAGTGCGTTATATCCTTAGCAAAGTCCTTCTGCCAAATGACTTAATGCTGGTGAATAAAAAAATAAGACTACAGTTTTGCTGGGTCCTTTTTTATTGGGGTTTATTCATCACTTCAATCCTCTTCAGTTGTTCATCATAGCCTGCAGGAATAAACAGACAGAACTAGATCATTTGTGACACTGATTTAGAAGTATTACATTTTAGTGTATGTAAAAGATAGCCTATTGCTTTGTCTCCCTTCATATCTGATGTGCCTTGGACAAACTCAGCCTGTTGGCTAGTCAGACCATTCACTCGCTAGGTCCACAAGGGATGGATGCTTGTGATTAGCCCCGGGCCAGGGCAGTACCCCGGTATACCGCCTGAATAGTTTACCGGTGGATATGTGCTATGTTGCTTTTTATATAAAAGCTGGGGAGCTACAACTGTAGCCACCACAGAGAAAAGGCTTTCATCTTTCGAAAAATGGCCTTACTTCGGCGAGTAATGCAATAATATTGTCTGTAATGTGAACGAGTGAAAAAAGTATCTGGTGCCATGAATGGTCCCTGGCAGGGCGGTATACCGGGGCCCCGAATAGGATACCGACCTGGACCAGGGCTAGCTTATGATATGGTAAAATGGTAAATGGACTGCACTTATATAGCACTTTTCCACCTTAGCGGCACTCAAAGCGATTTACAATGGCCTCTCATTCACCCATTCACACACACACCAATGGCGGCAGCTACCATGCAAGGCGCTAACCTGCTCATTGGGAGCAATTTGGGGTTAGGTGTCTTGCTCAAGGACACTTCGACATGTGGAAAGTCAGAGCTGAGATTCGAACCACTGACCCTTCGATCATTGAATGACCCGCTCTACCAACTGAGCTACAGCCGCCCCACGGGCATGATAAGCATGTTCTATGTGTGTGTGTGTATTTGTGGGCATGTTTATCTGTGTATTGTGTTTTTGGATGAGTGTGAGACCGATGTGTTTGCTCATGTCCGTCACCTGGTCGATCCAGGCGTTGAAGGCAGACACGCGCGTGAAGACGGTGGGCTTCTTCTCGTAGTTGCAGCCCAAGCCGGACACAAAGCTGGCGATGCCGTGGACCTCCCACACTCCCTCGGAGTTCCGACAGTTCAGAGGACCCCCGGAGTCACCCTGGAAGAGGAGGAGGAGGAGGGGGAGAAGGGAGGGACATGCAGGGGTTATACGGGTTCACATAGGTTACTAATGGAGATTACTAATAGAGGGTCAGTCCACTTACGTTGCAGCCGGCGACGATGCCGTCCCCACCAGCGCACACCATGCTGGTTCTGAGGGCGAAGCCCCACCAGCCGGGCCTGGAGCAGGTGGCATGGTCAATAACGGGCATCAGAGCCTGCTGCAGCTGGTCAGCAATGGGGCCTCCGGCTGAATATCACACACACACACACACACACACACACACACACACACACACACATACACACACACACACACACACACAAACATACACATTAACACATACACACACACACACACACACACACAAACATACACACACACACACACAAACATACACATTCACACATACACACACACACACACACACACACACACACACACACACACACACACACACACACACACACAAACATACACATTCACACATAC
>NC_140256.1:17117996-17230496 GCF_949987555.1 Borostomias antarcticus | reverse complement strand
CACACACACACACACACACACACACACACACACACACACACACACACACAATCTCTCTCTCTCTCTCTCTCTCGGACTCACTGCAAATGTAGCATCTTCAAATCTAGCTTTAAATATATTATCAATGCTGATCTTAATCTTTGATGTCATCAAGCCTGCTCTTCCTCACATAAAATAATAGGAAATCAATACACGATGAAGGCATTTATCCATTAGACCATCCTTCTGGCAACAATACGTGAACCCACAACCGAGAAACAAACAATAACTGTTCATTCAGTTATGGATGTTTCAAAAGTTGTTTAGCATTGTGTGTGTACTTCACCACCAAGACCACACCAAAAACAGATTGTTAGTTAGTTAGTTAGTTAGTTAGATAATGTACAGAATGGATGATCAAACATAAATAAATGAATGGAAGTAATGAGTTGTCTCCAGGCAGTAGACTCGGGGTGTAAGGCTCTCTGGGTAGCGGATAGGGGACCTGGGAGGAGCGGAGGAGGTAGAGCATGCGTACAGTATGGGGGACAGGCACAGTGTGTACAGTATGGGGGACAGGCACAGTGCGTACAGTATGGGGGACAGGCACAGTGTGTACAGTATGGGGGACAGTATGGGGGACAGTATGGGGGACAGGCACAGTGTGTACAGTATGGGGGACAGGCACAGTGCGTACAGTATGGGGGACAGGCACAGTGTGTACAGTATGGGGGACAGTATGGGGGACAGTATGGGGGACAGGCACAGTGTGTACAGTATGGGGGACAGGCACAGTGTGTACAGTATGGGGGACAGGCACAGTGTATCAGAGTACACCAGTGATCATACATCAGAGTATTTGCACGGTCATGTTGGTGAGAGAGTTGTGTTGTGCTGTGGTCTCAGTTATATCAGTGCTATTTGCAGGTGAACCTTTTATCCAGTTCAGCTGATTTTTGCTGGTGTGTTCGTAAGGTACAGAGAGTAATACTGTATGTCTCCATGGCAATACCCCACTATTCACTTGAGGCCGTGGGCAGCAAAGGACTGGCACATTAAAGACTGCTGATTGGATACTAAAGTGACACCTAGACAGACATACATAATGCAGACAGTTATGTGAGTAGTGTATGGGTATACTCCAGATCTGCTTGGCTAATGGAACTAACAGTAGCAATGAAAAATGAGTCAACAGCACAAATAGCAATGAGTGAAATAACCCAACCTACAGTAAAGTTACTTCAAATGCATCTACTGTGCTTGTTCTGGTATTACAGTAATCATCCTGATTATTATCAGCTCAGAATCACTAATGTCACCGGTTGTATAAGGCAGTGTTTTTCAACCTTTTTTGAGCTACGGCACATTTTTGACATTAAAAAAATCCCACGGCACACCACCATCCCAAAATGAATAATTAACATGGAAAGATGTAGGCCTATATAACTGGTGCACACGGTCAAATTTAGGCACTTTTATTAAATGGAGCGCATGAATATGAAACTTGTCACCATTTAGGCCTACAAAACAAAGAGCATTTAACACTTTTAATATAATAGCTGACAGGCACACGCGAAGCTCTTGTTCAACAGCTCGAAGTCTCTCTCTGTTTTTTGTTTTAATTGCAGTTAGGCTTGAGAAGCTGAGCTCGCAGAGATATGTTGTGGAAAAGGGAAGCAGAGTTGAAAGGTCCTGTCTCAGTTCAATTAGTTCTTCTTGCTCCTGCAAAGTCATGTCCTTTCCGAAAAGAACAGATGAGCTGTATGGGTGCCTCACCCAGTCCAATGAGTCAGTGGAGGCTAAGAGGAAATAAAATGACATCTCCTCGAGGCTTTCCAAATGTTCCCCTATTGTCTCGTTCAACGCTGTCCTTGACATTCTTGAGTGAGAGGTAACATGTCAAGCGATTTCTACTTGATTGCATACGATTGCATAGCCTACATGTCGGCTTAAAAAGTCAGTCATTCTCAAAATAATAATTATTATAATTTTAATATTATTACTGACATTTGACAATTTTCCACGGCACACCTGACAATCTCTCACGGTACACTAGTGTGCCGCGGAACACCGGTTGAAAAACACTGGTATAAGGAGTACCCCTTGTGTCAACACTTCTGTTTTACTGCATCTCAAAATTGCATAATAGATAGTAGCTTTTCTGAATGTGATATGTAGCATACCTGATATGTAGCATAACACTGATAATAAGAATGCTATTTAGAACGATTTGTCTTTTTGTGGGGGGTATGTAACCCCTCTTTGGAACTTGAAAGGGTTTTTGTAGCACTTATGTGTAAAAAACTAAAATAATAATATAGTCAGTGTCCCACACCCAATATTTCTCCATCCTCCAACATTCCTTCCAGACAGTAGAATAAATCACAAGACTGCACACTAAGAGAGATGGGGTTTCAGCTACTTTGCGTAATCGTTTCAACCCATGGATGTGCTCCTGGCCCACACTGTTCCAACTGCACCAATGTGAAATATCCTCATGAGGTTAACCTGCGTGATACCCTCTGTAGGAGGGAACCAGTGGGAGAGCTCCAGTCAGGATCATTTCATTACAGGGAGACATGATACATATTGTGGGATCTGGGTGATATTTGATAGAGATATATTGTGGCTATTTAGAATTTTAGGATACCTAGGATAAGTTGTGTTACTAGCAAGACTAGTCACATTTCAGCATGTTAGCATGTTTATCTGTGTTTAAATAACCGTCTCCTCCTCCTGCATAACCGTGACTAACTGGGTTGTTGGTGCATAACCAAGGCCATGATTGACGAACACGCGGGGGCGGGGCGGGGGGGGGGGGGGGGTAGAAAAGTCTGCTTAAGGGGGTTACAGGAATGCAGTAGGTTGTGTCAGTGTCAGCGGTCCAGGGAGAAAGAGAAGGAACTTTTGCTGTAATTCTACTTCTGCCTTGCTGTGTCGACTGCAATAAACGTTGATTCTGTGAAGGACCAACTGCGCCCGTACTGAAACTTCATTTAATCACAAGACCTCGTACTGTGAGGCTGTAGCAACGTCATTTTATTATATGAACAAACACAACAGTCAACAACAGACAGTTTTCCATTAAACCAAAAAGCCAACAACCTCCTTGACCTGCTTCTGACCGGTACACATTCATACTTGCTCAAAGTCCCTGAAGCAATAAAAAAAACATTCATGGCCAGGGTTAACTGTGTGTGTATGTGTGTGTCTGTGTGTGTGTGTGTGCGTGTGTGTGTGCGCGCGCACGTGTGTGTGTGTGTGTGTGTGTGTGTGTGCACGCGTGTGTGTCTGTGTGTGCGTCTGCATGTGTGTCTGTGTGTGTTTGTGTGTGTGTTTGTGTGTGTTTGTGTTTATAGCTTGGGCATATTACATTTTCCAGACTGGCTGTATATCATTCCTTCTCTGTGTAAAATCCCGTACTGCAGTAGTCCTTACCTCTCCAGTAGGAAGTTAGGCCCGAGACGCAGATCTAAAAGAATCTGAGATCAGCTGCACCTCTAAGCTCAGCCATCACAAGGACAAGAATGACCTATGACCAGCATGTAGTGACGAACTGCACCTGACTGATGCCTTTCTCTCTCTCTCTCTCTCTCTCTCTCTCTCTCTCTCTCTCTTTTTTTTTTGGAAGGGTTTTAAAGACAGGAAAAGTGAGTTTACATCTTTGAGGCAGTGGTGGGATTATGGGAAGGTGCAGATCAAACAACTGTGTCAACAGTATACTCTCAATGTTTCTCGTGACATTGCTAAATCTATGCAAGATTTAGAAAATGAAATTGTGGAGCTGCAGTGTCTTGCAGAGGCCACAGGAAATAGGGGGCGGGTTGGAGACCTCAAATGTAAAAAGGCTTTGTTAGCTGACCTGCTGGGGGCAAAAACTCAGGGGGCGTTGGTGCGGTCTCGCTTCCAAAATGCTGCTTTGATGGATTCACCATCAAAGTTTTTTTTCAGTCTGGAAAAAAATAATGGACAGAGCAGGTGCATCCATGCTTTGAGGTCAGCTACTGGAGAGCTGTTGACTGATGTCAGTAGGATTCAGCAGAGAGCTGTAGACTTTTATTCCCTGTTGTACACTAGTGAGTACAGGGAGGAGGAAGGAGCCTTGGATTCATTTTGTGATGTTTCAGAGGAGAAGATGTGTGTCATTTTGTACGGTTTCAGAGGAGACCAATAGGGAGGTTGAGGGTCCCTTGACCAAAGAAGAGTTGTCTGAGGCTCTGCAGAGCATGCAGGGTGGCAAGGCCCCGGGGATTGATGGGCTCCCGCCAGAGTTCTATAAGACCTTTTGGGCGGAGCTAGGTGATGACATCACTGAGGTTTTCGCTCAATGTTTTAAGGATTCTCTTCTTCCTCAGAGCTGCAGGAGAGCAGTCTTGACTTTGCTCCCGAAAAAAGGGAATTTACAAGACATAAAAAACTGGCGTCCAGTCTCGTTGCTTTGTGCAGACTATAAACTGCTCTCCAGAGCTCTGTCCAACAGGCTGAGGAAGGTGATAGAACAGGTCGTCCACCGGACCCAAACCTATTGTGTTCCTGGCAGGCTCATTGTTGATAATGTGGCACTAGTTCGAGATGTGATAGAGGTCTCTACGTCTTTGGATTTAAACGTTGGGCTTCTTTCTTTGGATCAGGAGAAGGCTTTTGACAGGGTTGAGTATCAATACCTGTGGGAAGTGTTGGAAAGGTTTGATCTCACCCCTGGCCTTATCTCTATGATTAAGGTGATGTATGAGGGCATTGAGAGCATGCTGAAAATCAATGGAGTGTTGAGGAGGCCTTTTAGGGTGTATAGAGGGGTGCGCCAAGGCTGTTCAATGTCTGGTATGTTGTATGCACTATCAATTGAGCCAATGTTGCACAATTTACGATCTTGTATAAATGGTTTGGTTTTACCTGGCCTTGATATACCTATTGTGTTGTCCGCATATGCAGATTACATTGTTGTTATGGTGAAACACCAACAGGATGTGGATTGTGTGAAGGAGATTGTGGGGAGGTTTGGTGGTTTGTCTTCTGCTAAGGTAAACTGGGCAAAGAGTGAAGCCTTGGCGGTTGGGAGGTGGTCCCTCGGGCTCCCCAAGCTCCCAGGAGGGCTTCAGTGGAAGAGGGGGGGTCTGAAGTACTTAGGGGTGTTTTTAGGTGATGATCAGACTGTGGGGAAGAATTGGGAGGGAATGGTAGAGAAGGTGGAAGGCAGGTTAGCTAAGTGGAAATGGTTACTGCCAAAGTTATCATATAGAGGGAGAGTTTTGATTGTTAATAATTTGGCAGCATCCACCCTTTGGCACAAGTTATCATGTATGCAGCCCCCTGCTGGTTTGTTGAGGAAATTGCAGTCCATTTTGGTTAATTTTCTGTGGGAGAAGATGCACTGGGTACCGCGGTGTGTGTTATACCTGCCAAAGGAGGAAGGAGGACAGGGCTTAGTGCATTTAGAAAGCAGAGTAGCAACTTTTAGACTGCAATTTATACAACGTTATCTCTGTGGGAGGGGGGATGTGCTATGGAGACCTCTTATGAGCAGCATTCTGAGGAAGGTTCAGGGCTGGGGTATGAGTGGGTCATTCTGAGGAAGGTTCAGGGCTGGGGTATGAGTGGGTCATTCTGAGGAAGGTTCAGGGCTGGGGTATGAGTGGGTCATTCTGAGGAAGGTTCAGGGCTGGGGTATGAGTGGGTCATTCTGAGGAAGGTTCAGGGCTGGGGTATGAGTGGGTCATTCTGAGGAAGGTTCAGGGCTGGGGTATGAGTGGGTCATTCTGAGGAAGGTTCAGGGCTGGGGTATGAGTGGGTCCTTCTTTTTGACGGAATGTGTTGCCAAGAGTACCAAGAATCTACCACCATTCTATAAGGGACTGGTCAGAGCCTGGAAGTTGTTTAAGTGGCACAGATTAGAGCCTACAGCATCACTATTTTGGCTCTTGGAGGAACCCTTGATACATGGGGCCAGGTTGGACATTCAGGGTAGTCATACGCCTGGCCTCACTCAGAGACTGTGCTCAGTTGGAGCTGTCCAGCTGAAGCACATAGTGGACGCTGCAGGACCAGCTCTCCAAGACACGCAGGCAGTGGCGTCGCTACTGGGCTTGCAGTCGCATCGGCTTACTAAGACTATTCTGAGTGCGTGGCTGAGCAGAATCACTTCTGATGAACTGAGCATGTTGACGGAGTACGCCACAGGACTGGAGGTTCCTGACAGCGGGGACCCTTTCCCTGAGTTGGGTCTGGAGATAGACTTGACTGGCTGCACAGGACCTTTGTTGAACACTAGGTCGCCTGCTGAAATGGATCTGTATGTGCTGACTGGAAAAATGCTGTACAAGTGCTGTGTTGTTGCTTTGAATAAAGGTGGGCTGAATGAGAGACAGGACACAGTATGGAGAGCAAAATTCCAGGTGGCGAACGAGTGCAAGCCGGTGTGGAGGGTCCTGTACAAGGGGCCGCTGAGCAAGAGGACAGGCGACCTGCAGTGGAGAATCTTGCAGGGGGCGCTGGCCGTTAATAGTTTTCTGTCCAGAATCAATTCGGCTGTCTCCAATGAATGTCCTTTCTGTCAGTCTCCAGAAACAATTTTTCATTGTTACATTGAGTGTGAAAGATTGGGGGTGCTGGTAGACGTTTTTCTTGCACTGTGAGGAGACTTGGACAGAGAGGGGGTTTATTTTTGGGGCTGGGTATCGGAAAGTCAATGCGGCCAAGTGGCAACTGTTGAATTTTGTGGTGGGGCAAGCAAAGTTGTCTATTTACAAGAGTAGGAAATGCAAAATTGAAGGAGGTCGGGAGCAAGACATACTCTCGTTGTTTATTGCTCTGGTGAAAGCGAGAGTCCGGGTTGATTTTAGGTTTTTCTCCTTGATGAGCTATGTGGACGAGTTTGTATCGCAGTGGTGTTTTAATGAAGTGGTTTGTTCGGTTATGGAGGGGGGGCTGGTTTTTAATACAATCTTTGCATAGGTTTTTTATTTATGAGGGTATGTGATTTATTTTTTTTGTTGGTGTGATTGTATGTGGATTGTGGTATCCATGAGCATGTGAGTTGTTGAATAGTGTTAATTAAAGGTTTGTTAAAAATCAAATCTCTCTCTCTCTCTCTCTCTCTCTTTCTCTCTCTTTCTCTTTCTCTCTCTCTCTCTTTCTCTCTCTCTCTCTCTCTCTCTCTCTCGTTCCTTCCTTTGTCTCTCTCTATGGCAGTGCCCAAGAATAAGTTTTCTCTGGCCAAGGGGCTGGAGGGCATCAGCCCCCTTGTGCGCTCAGCGGAGGAGACCCCCAACCCCATCACCACGGAGATCAAGGGCACCATGGACCAATGGGAGCTTCCTGTGGAACGGGTTGGGGAAGTTTGAGTTTGGCAACGGCAGGTGAGATATGATTCTGTCACAAACATCTACCTGACCTACCATCTAACCGGACACACATACCAGGAGATATATTGAATTGAATTGAAAGCTTTATTGTCATTATACAAGTATAACAAATTGTCATAAGAGCTTCCTCTAAAACAATACTCACAGCCACACAGCCACACAGCCACACACACACACACAAGGTGTGTCAGCGCTTTGTGAAGGGATGTGGCAATAGCGTCCTCTGTGGACCTGTTTGATCTGTAGGCATACTGATGTTGGTCCAGGTTGGGGGGGAGGACAGCTTTGACGTGCTTCATTACCAGCCGCTCAAAACACTTGGCAATGATGGGGGTGAACGCCACAGGTCTGTAGTCATTCAGCGTGCTGGTGTTACGTTGTTTGGGCACTGGGACTATTGTGGCTGTTTTGAAACAGGTCGGTACAACGGCTTGAGACAGGGACATGTTGAAAATGTCTGTGAAGACATCTGCGAGCTGGTCGGTACAGTCTCTTAACACTCTCCCTGGAACTCCATCTAGGCCCCTCTGCCTTCCTGATGTCCACAGACCTGAATATACGCCTCACTTCCTCTGCCGACACGGAGAGGAAGAATGTGATCTGTGTCAGCGGAGGGCGGGGTGGCTCCATTGTCAGGCCCCGTTGTTTCAAATCGGGCATAGAAATGGTTGAGCTCCTCGGCCAAGGAGGTGTTGGTGTTGGTGGGTGGTTCCCGATTGCCCCTGTAATTTGTGATCTGCTGGTATATATAAACACACATGCCTTGACAAAGGTGCATGTACACACACACACGCACGCACGCATTTACAGTACGTACACATACACACACACACACACACACACACACACACACACATATATATACACACACACACACACACACACACACGTTTTACATGTCTACCAATAGGTACACTTCCATATTGGAAGTACTGTACCGAAACACAGTCGTTTATCTCTGTCTGCATCCCCAGCTACCACCACTGGTTTGACGGCACGGCAATGATGCACCGCTTCCACATCTGTGACGGCAAGGTCACCTACAGCAGCCGCTTCCTCCGCAGCGACTCGTACACACACAACTCCAAGACCAACCGCATTGTGGTGTCTGAGTTCGCCATGTTGGCGATGCCTGACCCGTGCAAGAACTTTCGCCCGGTTATTTACTTGTTTCAAAATCCCCAGTTGGGAGTGAGTGTTCTCAGGGATTATCGTCCTTCTGTGTTCATCTTGTTGATCCAATTTCTATGATAGGGCGGCTGTGACTTTGGCTGGCTCTCAGCATGACTGTGTGCTGCATGCTGCGCAGATATACAGTATTGTGAGTGGATGCTGTACCGGGGTATCTGTGGCTCAGGAGGTAGAGCAGGTCGTCCAACGATCGTAGGGTCAGCGGTTCGAATCCCAGCTCCTCCTGTCCACATGTCAAAGTGTCATTGGGAAAGACACTGAACCCCAAATTGCGTGCACATCCCAATGAGCATCCCAATGAGCAGGCTAACACCTTGCTTGGCAGTTACCACCATTGGTGTGTGAATGTGTGTGTGAATGGGTGGATAAGAGGTGAAAGGCGCTTTGGATAAAAGTGCTAAATAAGTACAGCCCATTTACTATTTACTGTGTCGCTTCATGGAAAGAAAGGAAGTGTGTATGTACCGATATAGCGAGATATAGTGAGATAAAGAGAGGTAGAGAGCGATAGCGAGATATTGAGGAGGGACATGGATGAAACATAACTTCCTTCAACTGAACAGCAGCAAGAAGGAGGCTCTACTTGTCGGCACGCCTCGCCAGGTCCAGCACTCTCCCACGATGCACCTCACCACTGCAGCCCAAACATCACTCTCTCCTCAATTACCAACCTCAGTGTCAGTCTCAGTTTGATGTCTCCTGGCTTTTGACACCCACATCAAACATCTCTGGAAGACATTATTCTGCCACCTTAAAAACATCGCCAAACTCCGTTCCACCTTAACCGTGTGTGATGCTGAGAAGCTTGTCCATGCCTTTGTCTCCTCAAGGCTGGACTACTGCAATGCACTGTTCATTGAGATCCCAGGCAAGAGCCTCCTAAAGCTCCAGTACATCCAGAGCAATGCTAGCCTGCCATCACACAGAATTGTCAACTCATTACACTCCGTTGACAACTTCAAGAATCAGTCAACTTTGGAGTAGGCGGATTTGAATGTCTGGACCCAGGATCTTGATAAAAGTATGGAATTATACCCTAACTCTGGCATCTTTGCATTATACCCTAACTCTGGCTCTCCTATAGGATTTAATTCAAAACCCTTCTCGTAACTTTCAAATGCACCCATGGTAATGCATCTCTCTACCTTAAAGAGCTCACTCACTCCACTAAAGCCCTCCTGAAATCATCGATCTGGAAATAGCCTTTCCTCGCGCTACTTGAGAGCAATTACAAAAGTGAATTATAGCTGTTGTGCAGCACTTGAACGGGCCGGGTGTTTTGAGGAGGAAGAGGAAGGAGACAAATAACAAACATATGAGGGTCTCTGCCCGGACTATTTATTTAAAACCTCTTAAATCAAAAATATCTTAAAAATCTGTCTGAAATCGAAACAGTACAATGCCTGAGTCGGCATTAGCGTGTTTATTCTGCATCACCCGGGGCTTGAACTCACAATCATAGACACCAAGGGAAGGTCATGTTCTTGTTGAGCCAAGTGAGAAGCTGACAGTTTGCTTGATCTTCTAATAAAACGTAAGTTCTACAAAAGAACGTTCTCTAACAAACCTAAATCACACAAGGCACGCGGCAGCCTTCATGTATGTATGTTTGTATGTATTGTGGCATCCTCCCCGGGGCCGTCCGGCGCAAGGCTGTTACCAGGCCGAGTTGCGTGGCCTCCGTGACGCACATGCCAAGTCCCGACGCGCGTAAAACTTACCCTCAGCACCATGGACAGTGGGCGGCAGGTAGAGCGCGCCCCGGCCGAGTTCAGCACCATGGACAGCACAGCCAGGTGATCAACGGGGTTTACAGATCGTTTGAGGAGGACAGCCTGAAGATGCAGTGTAGTAATTGGGGTGTCAATTGACCAAAAAAAGTGGGAGGAGGGAGGGTTTGATAGGTTTTACAGTTTTTGAGAAACACAGAATGATGGACTAATTCCTGCCAGCTCGAAACATATGGACGTTTCTACTCACCTGGGCCTACGTTTTGGTGGTGGTTGCAAAGTGATAATAATATTTTTGTTTGTTTGTTTATGTTAAACTTTAGACTGTTGCTGCCAGTTGAGGACGTTTGGTATAGGACTGGACCTATGTACCAAGTTTGGTGATTTGTCATGCATGAGAAGTCAGACTTCCTGGGAAGATTCAGAAGAATACTGGGGAATACAAGACAGACCAGCAGCTGAGGCTGCCCAGCCCCTAATAAACAGCACTTATATCAACAAAAACATCACTTATATCAACAAAAACATCACTTATATCAACAAAAACATCACTTATATCAACAAAAACATCAACAAAAACATACAAAACTGCTTTCCTAGATCGATCAATCTTGTATTACTAACATATTTGCCTCGGCGCGCAAGTAATTAAAACTAAGCTGAAATTGAAAACAAAAAGTTAAAACGATATACAAATAAAAACTAATGAAAAAGCACAACTACTATAAGGAGAATTCACCTGTGTATGTGTTAGTGATTGTGTGTGACAGTGTGTGTGAATCTGTGTTGTAATGTAGCCATGATATGAGTTTTGCAGCTGCACTTAGTCTAAATACTCTTGTATGTTACAGTATTTTAGGACCAATCATGCAGTTCCCCCCCAGGGATCAATAAAGTACTAACAACCTGAGCATCTGGCCACAGAATATGACCTCTACAATGGAATCAATCAAGTCACAAAACTCTTATCATTGAGAATTCTTCCCAAATACGTATTTCATGCTTCACTGCATATATAAAAAGGACTTGCCATATGAGAAAGGTAGGCCTCACTCCAGAACAATTACTACCCATCTAGTTGCACTCCTATTTATTCCTCCCACGATAAAAGGCAGACCCCTGCTGCTGGCCAGACGCTGTGACGCAGGCGAGCTGATAAAAGGGAATGGCGTGGGTTGTCATGGATACCTGACGCACATGTCTGGGATCTGTTCATGAGGGTGCATCGTTATAGAAATGTTACAGGAATAACCCCATTGTATTGCATCAGTCAAGGGGATGTTAAATGTTTGTAGGGAGTTGTCAGCTCAACATATTCAGTGCCTCGGAGTGGTTGAATTTTTCAGCTGACTGACGGGACTACGCCGTTGTTTCCTGCTGCCTCAGGTGCTCTGTACGCACGAGGAGCTGTACGATGATTTTTTATTTTATTTATTCATTTAACCTTTATTTAACCAGGCAAATCATTAAGAACAAATTCTTATTTACAGCGATGGCCTGGCAAAAAGCACAAGCTTCTTGAGGGAGGGGTGAAAGAGGGCTGTGAAATAAAAAATAAAGTTAAGGGACAACGGCAACAACCACAACAGTACAGACAGGCAGCATAGAAAGGCAACAGCAGACATCCAAACATAAAAACATATGTACTACTTCAGCACATATATCAAGCACAACACAGACAGGCAGGTTACATACTGTACATCACACATCAGGCACAACACAGAAGATGATGAGCTGTTGCTGTACGGCGGTCTGGAGTTACCGGACATCAACTATGCTCAACGCCCGGCAGTACCGCTACTACTACGCCTGTGGCTTCGGACAATGAACCTCAACCGCAAGTTTATCGCAATACTAGCCTATATGAACAATAACCTCTCTTGGGTTACATAACTGCACCTGGGCTGACACACTCAATCACTTCATGTAGTTTCCTGTAGTGAATGGGGTTGTTTAAATCTCCAGAAAATATCAAACCCATTATACTATAGCATGCACTCTTGCGCACCTTCCAGACCAGTCTTTAGGTAAAGTAGATTGGAGATGATTTTTGTTGCACAGCCAATACTGGTCTTGTCACTGGTTGATCTTGACTGTGGTGAAGACAGTTGAATGTCCTGGGTTGACCTGTTCTCCTTGCCCAATGGGGCAATTGTCTGATACATTCCATCTCTGGCTGCACAAAGTCTCTAGCAGCTCTTCTACTGGCAACTGTCCATTTTTCTTTCCTCACTGGCTCCGTTTTAACTGCTTTCTGTTTATTGTTAGGCGCTCGTGTAAATCATCACACGCTCTTCTACATCAGACTTCCCCCCCGGACACTGAATTATTGACAAATATTCAGTGGACCCTAAATAGATGACTACTTGAGGATCCACACCGGGGGTGACAAGTACTCAACCATTTTTGGATGTTTTCTCACAGGTCCTCCAGCTTAATTTAGTGTTTGTTACATACGGTCTTTCTGTCCTTGGTGTTGAACACACAAGTTATACCACCCAATCTGTCATCCTGTGTACTCATGCCAGCTGGTAGTCATTGTATTATCCTCATCTGCCTTCTCTTCTTCTGCGGTTAGGGGGTCTGACACATTGGTTTGGGAATAATGTGCACATGTTCTTAAAAAATATCCCAACTTTTCCTGCAACCCTGCTTGAGGCCTCCCTTACCGTCTCCAAACCCAGTCTTTGAGATGGGTGTCTACTGGGCCAGTACTAGTGTTGAGCTGGCTTGGGGTGAGGGGTGAGAGGTTGGGCACCATCTAAATTTCCTTCTTTTGCCCCTTGCGGCAATTTTCGTTCCTTTACAGGTTCCACAGCTGAGAGTATCTTTCTTTCTTCTTCTTAAGAACCTGTTCTCTGGCCACTGGGGGCAGCACTGCTTTCTCCTTCTCTATGTTGGCTCTGTTCTTTAGCCGATAGCAAAGCCTCCTCTCTCTCCCTCCCCTGAGTTTGTGCCAGCCCAACAACTGACAGCAAAGCCTCCTCTTTCTCTCATTTGGCCCTGTTTTGTAACAGGCGGAAGCAACTGGAGACTTTGGTGTGGGAGTAGGGCAATGGCCTCGTTGTTCGTCTCTTCCAGGGTCACAGTTGGCCATCAGAGTATTGTATAATTGCAACTTCCAGCAAGGAAGTAGTTAAGAGTCCATTGACTTCCTAGCACTACCTGAACACACCATCTTTGGTGTGCGCTACTGTTATTGTTCACTGTTGATTTCCTGACCCAGTCCCCTCTCTGTAGTGGAGAGCAAAATAGCACAATTTGGTTAGGCCTACAATTACAGTCAAGAGTATGTTATACGTCTCCCTGTTCCACAATCTGTGGGAGAATGAAGAGGATTGGAGGAGGGTCTTCCATCTCTTTTTCTGTTCTTTTTCTTTCCTGGGAGGGCACATTCACACTGATCTGTGCTCATACTTGTCCCCATGTCTTGGGCATCTGGTCAGAGAAGTCTGGCCTGGTCTTGCGACATCCACCCCTATTCTTGTCAGTCTATAATGCACTCACTATGACATCCAACCTCAGGGTGTATTAATAAAGTCGGGGATGGGGGGCACAGATCTCTAATGGGTTACAGTACCTCAAGCCTACACTGCAGAGTCAGTAATATCATGCAGTTTAAGGGCTGTGATGTAGAGTACACACTCTCTTGTCCTTTTGCAGGGGCACCAGAGCACTAGGGCTGTGAGGAGGAGGTTCTCCATTCTCAGGACAAGTTCTAACTCTCTCTGATACCTCTGCCGGTATTCAGGTACCTCTTTAAACAATACTTGTCAATATTTATTTACCTGCCTTCATCTTGGTTACCCTAGGGCTTGTAAGTGAACTATCTGGTCCTATCTCACTGACCATGGAGTATGATTTTTGAGGAGAGATGCTGTCTGCATGCAAAATAAAAAAAAATAAAAAAAGCAAGTCCAAAACCATACCATTTTGTGGCTGCATACATTCTGGCTTCCCACTTTGTCCCTTCCAGGCTTACCGAATTTATTAGACAATGGAAACCATTAAAATGTTAAATTCGCACGTATTATGAAACTCCTGAGTGGGGAGCAGTGGGCTAAAAGTAATAATAATAATAATTAATTAATTAACCCACCTTCCACTACCATTTCCTCTTTTTGTTTTGTGAAGGGGGTGAAACTTTACCTCTGGAGACTTGTATGTGGTGGACAACGATCCTACCAGTCGCCTCAGGTATCCTTTCCTCCGCTGCCGCACAGCCGGTTTCCCAAACTAGACCTTCTGCTGCACACAGACTTAAAAACATGACATGTTAAGAGATTTGAGGCAATTTTTCAGAGGTAAGTCAACACGTAAGATAATTACTATTCAACAATTTCCAAATTCAATTTCCAGTCTCTTCCCCTCACTAAATGTCAATATTTATACTAATTTCCCATATTTTGTCATTATCTGATTCCCTCCAATCATGTTTCTGTCATAGTTCCAGAATTATTAGAATAAATCAAAACATGAAAACATTTTAGTTTACTGAAATAAAAAAAACTAGATGTGAAAGGCATTTTAATTTACTGAAATAAAAAGTAAAAACTAGACCTTTCAAAAACACTAACTGAAACTGCATTATGCATTTACAAAACTAAAATAAACTGAGCTTATAAAGAAACTGTCTTTAGTATTGTAATAAACCATGTGGGTCACCCACACAAATGGGGTAGTGGTCAGATTTCAGGCAGAAGATGACAGCACACACTCATAGAAGGATAACAGCTTTATTCGTAATTCATCTAAAAACAGCAAAACATGGTCTAGGCGCCCACCTGGAGGCGGCAGGCTGTCCGGTCACCAGCGAGTGACCAGGTAGGCGACAACGGTACAGTGGTCTGTTTTACTCGTGCTCCACTGGACAAACCCACACAGCACAACACGGCATCACTGGTTCCAACATCCACTGCAAGACACAACCTCACTGGTTCAACACCCACAGCAAAACAACAAGGGGGAAGAACTCCCTAAAATAAAGGCCCAGTGGCATAGGTGCGCACACACACTTAGGGACCCCGATAGGCTACCGCCCCCCTCGGTGCCCCCCCACCCGACAGGCCTCCCCCTCTCCTGGGCACGGAAGACCAAATTGCTATACTTAAAATACACGTGTAATAACATCCAATACAAAGACAAGAAGACAATGAAATATCAGGATTAAAACAACACTTCACTCCGACCAGTGTCGACACCCTCCCCTTGGGGGGGAAAGTTGAGCGCCTTCGCTGGGGTACGTTTGGCTCGACCTGGCTGCAGATCATGGCGAGGTCCGTTCTGGTTGGCCCCGGATCAGCAGCGGCAGTCAGGGTCGGCCAAGACAAAACAGCGCCTCAAACTTAGTCGAGGGAGAACAAGGCTATACTATGATGTATCCCCCCTGGCTACACTAATGGCCCAGCCCCCTGGCTACCTATCTTCGGTGCCCAGAGCCCTAACCAGCCGTGGGCACACCCCCCACCAAAATACACGAGTGCCTACAGCAAATACAGCCAGATCCAAACGGACATATAGAGTACACCCCAGTAACCTCCCAGCCCAGCGCGCCCCACACTCCCGGCTCTACTGCTTATCAAGAGTCCATGTCAGAGCGTGAGCCACTAGCTGGCAGCGTTCACACCTGTTCCCCATCAGCCTGATCACCTAATTGAGGTGCAAGTGTCAATGAGTACACAGATGGAGTACTCAGAGTTCCATAACAGTATTATTCCTTTTATTTCATTTCTACTTAACCTTAAAAAACTAAACTGAAACTTAACACTTTCAAAAAATAAAACTAGACTGAACTAGCAGTCCCGCTTTAAGAACTAATTTAACTAATTTAATTGATTAGACTGAAATAGAAAACAAACAAAACAAACAAATGTTGGAACAATATAAAAATAAAACTAATTGAAAGGTAAAACTATTATAACCTTGCAGGGCACTCAAAAAGTGGGGCCCACATCAGTTTGGGTTAGTTTGACTGTTTTTTTTGTTTATTTTTGGGCATGGCAATGGACCATATCAAATGTTGGATTGTCAATCCCTCCGTCCCGTTGTTGACCTGCATTTCTATGTTGCCACCACAGTGGTCCCAGCTATGACATCATGCACTTTCCAGGTCCTCGGTGGTGTAGTAGATAAAGCGCCTGACTCCCATGCAGAAGGTCAGGGGTTCAAGCCCCGGTGTGGATGATTTTCTTTTGTCACTGGATGTTATAGAAGCTATGTAAAAATGTGGTAACCTGGTAGTGCTATATCAGTTATTGAATTGATGTGCAGTAATTGAACATTTGAAATACTCCTGTTTTGAAATTATACCAGTATAGGTGTCTCAGTAATTACCCATTATATATTAGGCTATACTTTGCATGTATTTACCAGGTAAATGTTTAGTAATTGGGGGACTATGAAAGGAAGGGTTAACCAAAAAATGTTCAGAGTAAGTTAATTTAGCAATAGAAATCCATAAGCCTAGGGCCAATGGGCCTCGGATATAGACAATAAACTACCGGTGATATGGTGTTGGAGCAATAGCCTGAGCATTTCGGATTACTAGTGGACCGCTGACCTTGACGCTAATAATCCGCCAGAGGTCCACTTGCCATTCGATGTGCAAATGGCCAGGAACCCGCCAGCGGAATCCGCCGGAGGTCCGCCAGCTCGTCCTTCGGGGTCTCGCTGTAGGTCTGCTAGCCTTGTGTTATATTCCCCCAGATGTCCACCAACATTACATTACATTTACATTACATTACAGTCACTTAGCAGACGCTTTTATCCAAAGCGACTAACAATAATTGCATTTAACGTAGGAAGAGCCAATGTACTACTACTTGCCAGAACTCACAAGTGCATCTTCTTTCTAAAACAAACAAGTGACTAAGAGCATAATCTAGTGCTGAAGGCAAAGTGCAAGAATCACAATCTAAAGTACAGTGCAATATAATATAATAAGTGCTTAGGTGGGAGGATTGTTGTAGTACTTTTTGAAGAGATGAGTTTTGAGCCTGCGACGAAAGATGGGCAGCGACTCTGCTGTCCTGACATCAGTGGGCAGTTCATTCCACCACTGCGGGGCCAGAACAGAGAAGAGCCGTGACCGTGTCGATCGACCGCAGGAGCCTCGGAGTGACGGGGCAACCAGTCGCCCTGAGGTAGCAGAGCGTAGTGGTCGGGAGGGGATGTAGGGTTTGACCATGGCCTGGAGGTAGGAGGGGGCTGTTCCTTTCATTGCCCTGTAGGTTAGCGCCAGAGTTTTAAACTGGATGCGAGCCGCTACAGGGAGCCAGTGTAGGGAACAGAGGAGGGAAGTTGTGTGGGAGAATTTGGGGTGGTTGAACACCAGGCGAGCAGCAGCTTTCTGGACAAGTTCCAGAGGTTTAATGGCTGACGCCGGTGCCCCCGCGAGGAGGGAGTTGCAGTAGTCCAGGCAGGAGATGACCAGGGCCTGGATGAGCACCTGCGCCGTTTCATTAGTGAGGAAAGGGCGAATCCTCCTGATGTTGTAGAGCATGAATCTGCAGGAACGTGTGACGGATGTGACATGTGAGGAAAATGACAGTTGGTCATCCAGGGCCACACCCAGATTCCTCGCAGTCCGAGTCGGGGTCACCACTGTGTCTTCAATGGTGATGGCCAGGTCCCGGTGCGGACAGCCCTTCCCCGGGAGGAACAGCAGCTCAGTCTTGTCCAGATTGAGCTTGAGGATGTCCATTAGGGACCCGCTGTAGGTCCGCTAGCCTTGTGTTATCTGGGTTATCTTACCTTTGTTCAGAAACAGAAGTTGAACCAATTGCAGCAAAATAGCTAACGTTACAGGAATCATCAGTGTAACTGCTTTAGCCAGTGACCGCTACCATGAATGTTATGGAAGCTGCTGCTAGTTGTTGTGAGCTCATGAGCTAACTGGCTCTCTATCTCTTTTAAGAGCATCATACTGTAGCCTCAATAAGGGTGATGACCAGACTGTGATGTTGTATGGGGTAGTCCTCTATCTTCTTAAATCCCTAGCCTTTCACACTGATCCAAATAGGTAACACACACCATGAGCGTACGCTGAATCACTGTAGATGGTTATGGTCTGGTCTGTGGCCAAGGTCCGGCCCTAGCAGGGCTATTAGCTCAGGTACCTGTGCTGAACACAGCTGAGGGCATTCTGCAGCCTCAAGCTCCGTCGGCTGGTCCTGTAGTCATCGCACAATGGCATAGCCAGCCTTGAGCTTATCTGCTTCATAACAGGAGCCATCTGCAAAAGATTTTACTGCAGAAAACAATGCATTATTATTATTCATATTTCTACTGTGTGCGACCTCAGCCTGTGTCTGTGTATGAATAAGCATGCAGTGTGTGTGAGAGTCACTTGAGTGTGTATTTGGCACCAACTTTAAGTCTTGAGTTGCATCACACACCAGAGACACAGACTATCCTCTTGATCAATTCCCTCTTTCTAGCTCAACGTTTCCACTTGAAACAATATTTGTTGGCCTTTACATGACGTTCTGTGTATATGATCATTAGTTACTAATCTTTTCTCTGTTCGGGCCTAGCCATTATAACATCAAAATACATTACACCATATTTTTATATTCAAAATCCTTTATTCAAGTAACAGTAAAGTACTGAAACGGCATTCAATCTTGCAAGTTTTGCATTCAGCTGTTACTCTTTTTTCTTCTGACATAGTGAAATATTCCCACACTGCTGACATTTTTCTTTCCACAGTTTTGCACGCGACCTGCAAATATCCCCCATTGACACAACTGGCTAGTAACGCTGCTAAGTAACGTTAGCCTACTTTTTTTCCCCCACACAGTTGATTAGAAGATGAATGCGCGGCGCGCAACTGTGACGTGTGTATTGGAGCGCGGATTGGACCTTTTTTATTTTTCCTGATCCCGATCCAGCGTTCTGGGCCAGTATCGGCCCAATACCGATCCCGTGGATCTGATCAGGATATCTATTACTGCCATATGCGACCCGGCCGGCCGGTGACCCAGTCGATAGCGATCCCAGATCCCGTAGTGATTACCAGCCACCCAGTTAGGAATCAACAGTCTGATCCCTACCCCACTTTGCTATGGGTATAGGAACTTTGACCGTTTTGACCAGCCTTGACTATTCACAGAGGGTGTTTACTATGCTCCTCTGCTAGGTGTGGACTGTCGTGCACGTACTACACCGTGCCAACAACCTTACCAGTGACGCGGTGCTGACTAGACGGTCCACAGCAGCATGTTAATTCATGTTTCATCAGACACAGAGGCCTTGAGTCTTCTCTCCAGCATTATATACCGTCTTTAACATGCCCTTGGAACTTTGCAATTCCGCCGCAGTCTGTTGTGAACTAGGTTCAGGGGTGCCCAATCCCCCTCCCTAATTCACCGTATTATCATTTGCTTTTCTGTTTTTTGTGTTTTTCAAACAAAAGAAAACCCATGAATCCTTGTCATTCACAACTGTTATACAATTTCAAACACAGGGAAGATGGCCACGATCACTTAATGGCCCAGTTTTACTAATTTTTTGATTTTTAAGAGAACGGCATTGTCTCTCAGGGCTCAACGCTAAGGTTATTTTTTCACTTGCCCGGTCGGGCAAGTGGGTCAGAAATCTACTGGCCCAAAGTCATTTTTTAGTGGCCCGTTGCATTCTCCTCCATGTTGGCATGTTGTCTGACTCTGTAAGAAAGACTGTCACCACTACACGTCACATACTCTGTAGGCGCTACTCAATCTTGATTGGCGGAATGGCACATTCAAATCAAATCAGGCAAAAAACCTTTTTATGTTCAAAGTAAACTACGATGTGTACACGTTTTTTTTTTTTTGAAAACACGCTGAGCATTGAAAAATCAGGCCATCAGGCAACCATTATTGTTGAGCCCTGTCTCTATTCTATTCATTCGAGAAGCAAGCGTTCCTCACTCGTTCACTCTTCACAAGCAGTATGGCCTTCACGTATATTATTGGCCCTTTTTTCAGACAACAGTTATTCTGGTCACAAGCACACAAAGCGTAACATCTTTCCTTGAGATAGTCCTGTCTCTTTTATGACTCATTCTCTCAACTTTCTGAATGATTAGAAAAGGGACATGCCGCTCTTTGCGCACCCACATAGACGATCCCCGCCCCTGACACTGCTGGTAATTTACAGCCGCACCAGGCACACAGGCCGCCTCTTCTCTTTCACTCCGGTGTGGAGAAGCAGCATATTCCTCGCAAAAACGCACTAAATTATCAGTTTGTCTACAGTCATTCAGGGAATTTCTTATGGCTCAGTCACTAAAATACAGCCCTTTCACTCCTAGTCTTTAGTCAATTTTACTGTGAGCCTTCTTTTTACATTCTATAGCTTTCCCCAGTGGCCTGTTTGCAAGTTTTGCTTTGCATTAGGTAAGTGAAGTTTCATGTTTATCTGACACTTGTAAATATGAGCGCCTCTCCTAACTAGGCCGACACCGATTTATTTTGAAGGCAAAATGAATGGACCAGCAAATGACTGTTGTCTGGCATGAGCGAGCGGAATGCGCCAACGGGACTGAGAAGGGCTACATTTCAACCAGACATTCCAGTGAAACCAGGTAGTCAAAATAACTTACCGGATATAAAATGGGCACCGCAAACGCAGGCATTTCTGATGATTTTCTTCAGTCCAGTCCGTACGCTTAATAATGCCGATTTCGTCTGTCTTCCTCTGCTACTGTTTCAAGAATGCGTGCGCATACTTGTGCTGACTAGGCTGTAAAAAGGTCTATAATTAACAAATATGACCCACGCTTGTTACATAACTTCTATAACATTCAGTGACAAAATATGTCATGGTACCTTGTTATGTCTACACCAAGGATTAAACTCACAACCTTCGCGGTGATAGTCAGCGCACTATCCACTCGGCCACCGCTGACCATGGAAATCTGTGGAGTCTTTTTGTTTTGATGTTCTGGGACCACTGCCTCTTGTGGTATTAACATAGAACTGCAGGTCAACAACTGGCAGAGAAAGGGCCAGGGAGCGACAAATAGGATTCCCTCGTGTCGGCTTACAGCCAACACACAAAAATACATCTGCTTTCTTGTGAAATCTGTTAATAGTCTACATGTGCAACAACTCCAGATGTTTTTTGGCACAACGCGGTGCCAGAGTCTTGTCACTTCACGCTGTGAGTTGTGCATCACTTCTACAGTATATAGGCCTCATGTTTAGTTGTTTAGGACATTAAAAACTAAACTTTAGACATGTGTAGGTTATCAAAGAAAGATGACAAAATGTCAGTTCATTACATGGGTTCATTCACTTGTAGGCTGATCTTTAATCTCATCCATTGAGTGTGCCTATAGGCTACAGTTACGAAAACGAAATCACATATGGGCAATAGCCTACTGATTAATTCATTATTTAAAACTGAACAAACAAGATAGCCTGGCGAGGCAGATAGGCCTACCACTGTAATCTATGCCAGTCAGACAAACAAAATAAGACCCATGTTCGTGTCTCTATGAGCTTTCAAACATTCTCTATCATAATGAATACAGTTTAGTCTAGGCTATTTGATTTAAAGCAATACATCGCGATATTTGGACCTTTACAAACATGTCTGGTGCTAATTATCCAATTAGATTTACTAAACGTAAGCTGAATCGTGCAAAAAGTCTACTCAGAAAGATAATACATTGGCATTTATTACCTTTTAAAACTCGCGCCCCCGGGACGCAGCATTCAGTAGAAGTGTGCATGCGCAATGTTGTGCTTAAACAACACAGTAGTAGCTAACTATTCCGGCGTCTATGGATATCATGCGTTTTTTAGTTCAATGATATCATGGCGGAGGTGAGAAAACCAAAGCGAAACATCAAAGAGGAAGCCAGAAAAAGAAAAAGACAATCTGATAACTTAAGACAGTACGACAGTGCACTTACTCGCAGAGCCTGTGGGGGCGCAGTTCCGAGAAAACCGGAGAAAACGCTATGTATTGCTTTAATTTTGACCAATGAAACATCCTATTAGATTTTATTTTTATTTTTTATAAATTAATCCCTAGTTATGATTCATGCTGGGATGCTTAAAATCAATGTTGTTCTGGTGTTAGTTTTTTTTCTTCTAATAGATACATCAATTTTAGTGGTTTATTACATAATGCACCAAATTATTACATTTTCTTCATAAAAAGTGCAATAACCGCATTCTGTAATAACCGAGGCAATATATAACAACTTATTAAAGTTATAACATCAGGTCTGGTGTTGATGCATGCTAAGTGAATTGATATTGCTAAGTGAATTGATATAGGCTTACTGGATTGAAGCTAGAAAGACGGTCTGGTCGCTAACTAGCTTGCACATTGTTTAGCTAACGTTAGCTTGCTTGAATTGTTAGCCACGGTTATAACCTCAGGTCTTGTTGGTGCGCAAGCTAATGTTGTTTATTGAAATAGGCTACTGTTTAGGTAGGATTTGAATTGAGAAGCTGTGTATCTAATTTCAATAACATTACATAATAAGTTGGGGACTAAAAGTGCCAAACCAGTAGCCTACAGTCCAGTCTATCAATACCCTTGATTCACCTTAATTAGCTCGTTATTTACAGAGAAGCATACAGATTGTGTCCAAAACAGTTCAGTGTAACCTATTCATAAGTATATTGATGATGAAGTGACAGTACACAGAGAGAGGAGGCAGCAGACATGAGCAAGGGACCCAAGAGTTACAGATAATGGAAATATCAGTCAGCTTAATGTGTAGGATAACCCAAAAATACTTGTATCCTATTTCCCACCCCTTCTTTACAGAGTAGTATAAAGATTGTGTATCCAGACCAGTTCAGTGTATTCATGAGTGTATTACTCTCCTTAATGTAGAATGAAGTGACAGTATACAGAGAGAGGAGGCAGCAGACAAGAGCAAGGGACCCAAGAGTTACAGGTAATGGAAATATCAGTCAGCTTAATGTGTAGGATAACTACAGGGGAAATTCCTGCCCCAAAATTCGCTCTGTGCACAAAAACATGTTCCCCACTCTCCAACTCTGCACCCCCACTTTCAACTATAACTAGGCTCCCATGATCTCCAATACTGTCAAATTGTATTTTGAATTCTTTCGTCATCCTGTCCCCCTCCACCAATCAGAGACATTGCTGTTGGCAACCCCACCCATTCCCCACCTTGGACTCCAGTACATCTGGCCAGATTGATTGGCCACTGATTGAGCACAGCCGCAATTACTCTGCAATTGGGAAGACAAGCCAAAAAACGTTTCACACCCCAGCCGGGTTTGTCATGCATGAAGCAGATACATCATACATACATGCATACATACATACATTGTGACATCCTCTCTGGGAATGGCCGGCGGGAGGCTGTCACAAGGGCACGGGCCACGAATGTGACCGCACTCAAACCTGGGTAAAAGGCCAGTTCAGCACCATGGACAGCCCAGCGACCCGACAGCCCAGGCCCCGTCAGCACCTTGGCCAGCACGGCCAGGTCGTCGACGGCATGTACAGGCAGTTCCTGGTTGCCCGGGCAACGCTGCTCCCCATTCCCCAAACAGGCCGGGAAGAATCTCACACCAGCTGCACCCACTTGTTCTAATGAGCCTGCAAGCAGCTAAAGGCCAGCCTGGAGAATCTCTCAGTGGTCTTTGGACTCAGTGAGTAGCGGACATATGCTTTGCTGCCTCTAACACTAATTTTTGGTGCCGTGCTTAATGTTTGTTTCCCTGTCGCCTGTAGGAGCCAGAGGGGAACACCTGTGCATAAGGTGTGCCCAAAGCCCTGGGAAAACCAACCCCGCCACGGATTATCATTTCAGTTTGCCTTTTGAAAAACCTTCTTCTGTTAAAGCATAATTAGATAATTTTTTAGAGTTCAATATTCACCTTTACTTGCTATTAGTCTATGAATTGGCCCAAAAATCTTTTGTGAAATCGTGAATTTTATTATAATAAGATTTCAGTGTACTGGCAAGTACACTGGTGGGAAATATTGTGGCGGAAGTGGAAGTAATGTGTTTTACGTGTCACAATATTAGGAAGACAACAAACACTTCGCTGTGCAAATATATCTACATGCACATAAAAGAAACCAGGCCAGGTCCAGCCTGGCTTATGTGCGTGGCTGGCTTGTTTCTGTTCAGGACTGGTAGGACGGAAGCTAGTCATGCCACTGAAATAGCTGTGAATTGAAATAACATGAAATAATATAAATTAAAATAGGTATTGTCGCCTGGACACATCAGTTCCAATGCTTCCAATGGTAATCCAGCACAATGAGAGCGGGATAGCCAGTAAACTCATGGGCTCACAACAACTAGCAGCAACTTCCATAACATTAATGGTAGCGGTCAGTGGCTAAAGCAGTTACACTGATGATTCCTGTAATGTTAGCTATTTTGCTGCAATTGGTTCAACTTCTGTTTCTGGATAAAGTATAAACCCAGATAACACAAGGCTAGCAGCAGGTCCCCAATGGATGAGTTGGCGGATCTCCAGCGGAATATAACACAAGGCTAGCAGACCTACAGCGAGACCCCGATGGACGTGCTGGCGGACCTCCGGCCAAATCCGCTGGCGGGTTCCTGTCCATTTGCACATCGAATGGCAAGTGGACCTCTGGCGGATTATTAGCGTCAAGGACAGCGGTCCGCTAGTAATCCGAAATGCTCCTGCTATTGCTCTACCACTATTCCACTGGTAGTGTATTGTCTATATCCTAGGCCCATTGGCCCTAGACGTATGGATTTCTATTGCTAAATTAACTTACTCTGAACATTTTTTTGGTAACCCTTCCTTTCATAGTCCCCCAATTACTAAACATTTACCTGGTAAATACATGCAAAGTATAGCCTAATATATAATGGGTAATTACTGAGACACCTATACTGGTATAATTTCAAAACAGGAGTATTTCAAATGTTCAATTACTGCATATTAATTCAATAACTGACATAGCACCACCAGGTAACCACATATTTACATAACTTCTATAACATCCAGTGACAAAAACAAATGACAAATCACAATGCTCATATTTATTAAAATGCTTTGAATTATATGAATTCTAACTGGATCCAATCAGGAATCTGGGAGTGGGACCGAGAACAGGAGGAGCAGAAAAGAAAACACAGAGTTGCATACACACAGAAACATAACAGTAAGCACAAGTATATCAATGGGACTTGTAACTGGTCACTTAATTGGTCCCCCAATTCCTGCAATCAGTTTGACACAGTTAATTCATCTGCAAAACAGACTGTACATTTCCTTTAAAAAAAAAAAACCATCACAGTCAGCCTATGGTTGTGAGTTCAAATCCCAGGTGATGCAGAATAAACATCCTTCTTTGGATTTCAGACACATGATTTTAAAGATATTTTTAATTTAAGAAGTTGTAAATAAGTAGGGTCCGGGCAGAGACTCTCATGTATTTGTCATTTGTGTCCTCCTTCCTCTTCCTCCTCAAAAGACTGTTTGAAATTGTAATGGTTTGCAATGATTTGTGTACTGTTCTGAAATAAACAATTTATAAAAATAAAAAAAAGACAGGACAATCTGAGGACACTTGTACACAGTTACAAATCATAACTGACACATTGATCTTAATGACTGAGCCTAGATTTCTTGCTCTCAAATCTCACAAAACAAACATTCGACAGAACAACGCAAAGCAGTGAAAATAGTGTCTTCAAATAATTTGTGGGATTTGTGTGCCATCTACACCATGGTATATTAAAACAGAATGTGTCCCAACACTCCAGACAAAATCAGTTCCACTTGTTTTATTTCAGATCTTTTGAAGTGTTTCATAACACCAGAGCATTTGAAATTCTATACTCCCCATGCAGCAAACTGCACTTACAGCACATGAAAATGCAACACAGGAAATTGAATTTCAGTCAATGTAATGTGATAGAAAATGGGCTGAAATGCCCAGAAAACAAATAGGTTAAATAGCTCGATAGTGTCCTGGCCGAGCCCAGTGGAGGTCACATGTCTAAAGCATGGTGGGCCTAGACCAAACACAGTTGTGGCAGGGTGGGCCTAGACCTAAGACAGCTGGCATGATGCAGGGAAAGACATACTTTTTGAGGTCATCAGTACTTAAACATCCTATTCCATAGATTGAGGGGGAGATTCATCATAACTATAATTCAGTTTTTCATGAGTATCATTAACATCAGAGTTTAGTCTCTGCTTGGTCACTAAAGTGGACGTAATGCATTTGTTTCACCACATCCTAGAGAGCTCAGTGAGGCTGAAAGAGCAAGGCCCAGTGGTAAACACTGATCCCTATATTCTCTATTCAGGCCACGCCTCGCCCTGGTTCACCTTAATTAGTCAGTAATTCCTGGTCTAATCAGTCATGCTTAACTTCTCTGTGTACTCCCTAACTCTAATTAATTATTAGTCCCCCCAACAGGTCTGGGCATTGGTGTGTGTGTGTGGGTGGGGGGGTACCAGGAACCTCCTGACCCTGAATAACTTGTGTTTAAGCTCTGTGAGATGCCATGAACACTCATCAATTGTGCCAATAAACACAGCCATTTTCAGAATGCAGAACATTGAACATCCTTCACCAATGAGATTACCTGTACATTATTGCACACTTCACGTACAGTGGGGCGAACAAGTATTTGATACACTGCCGATTTTGCAGGTTTGGGGAGAAGATCTGTATGGAGGAGTGGGCCAAAATCCCTTCTGCAGTGTGTGTTAACCTGGTCAAGAACTACTGGGGCGGCTGTGGCTCAGTGGTAGAGCGGGTCGTCCAATGATTATAGGGTCAGCGGTTTGAATCCCCCCTCCTCCTGTCCACATGTCGAAGTGTCCTTGGGCAAGACACTGAACCCCAAATTGCTCCCAATGAACCTTGCATGGCAGCTGCCGCCATTGGTGTGTGAATGTGTGTGTGAATGGGTGAATGAGAGGCCATTGTAAAGTGCTTTGGATAAAAAGCGCTTTATAAGTGCAGTCCATTTACCAACTACAGGAAACGTCTGATCTCTGTAGTTGCAAGTTCTGTTTGCAAATTAATTACTTAAAAATCATACAATGTGATTTTCTGGATTGAGATTCCGTCTCTCACAGTTGAAGTGTACCTATGGTAAAAATGACAGACCTCTACATTCTTTGTTATCAAATACTTGTTCTCCCCACTGTATATGTCATCAGTGCTTCCTGTACTCCATTCACCTTTCAGAGAACAGAACTGGCAAACAAGGCCTCTCTGATTGTCCATGCTAAATACTGCTTTATTGAGTCACAGTACAGCAATTAAATACCCATGGAGCTAGCCACGGTGTGCCACGTCAACAAGGATCAACTCCCACCAAGAACGCTGATAGTCTGACAGAGAGCTGAATTGGGTCAGATCCATGTGTACGTCATTGTCATGGAAATTGATAATTTGTGAAGAAAGAGAATGCACACTGCAATGACTAATTTTCCTTTTTGCGCTGCTGGTGGCTATACTGCCTCCTCTCTCTGAAGCTGTGCCACATGATTGGCCATGGCCCTTATTCATTTGAATAGAGACGTAAAACTCTTGGGGAAGACCAGCCTGCCTGATTTTCTGATTACACACACATCTATTTTTCCTGGGGATAGAAGCCGGTCTGACAGCCAACTGTCATTGTGAGGCAGTGGCCAGGCAGTTCATCATTGTCCCTGTCTCTAAATGGAGACTTTGTTTTCAAGATTTGTAAAGATTTATGATGGCCGAGGCTTAAGTGGCCAAGTGATGCACAACCCAGCCATTTAGTAATGTGAGAGACTTCAGCACATTGTGAAAAATTGTGCTTGTTTGTGCCTCACCATTGACTTCATGGCACCCTTGGCACAGATACAATACAATGCTTTGTGTCCCTTCATGCTGCAGTTTGAGGAGACCACGTCAGGCTTACTAATGCCATATGAAGTTGAGCCTAATGCTTTAGCTGAAATGAATGAAGCCCCTGTAGTCAAGTCTGCAGTCTGTGTGCAGCACTGGCCTCAAACTTTACCTAATGTTGATTGGGTCCTAATGTAATTCATATGTTCATATAAGCCTATTAAATTATATTTTTTAAATGTGCAGCCATCACCTTACCTACATGTCTAGAAGGCTATATTAAGGAACCAGAACAATAGAATGTTAGAACATTATAATGACAGTAATTATACTGTGCCAACCATGGTGTAGCCTATTAGGTGCCAACCGGAATATTATGGGCACTTGTGAGAGAAAGTCAATATTGCGACCATAGTTTTTCATCAAAACATTGAGTCAGCATCGCCCTCTACTGGATTGCTGGAGCGCCTCTTGTTAAATCGTGTGATTCCTCAACACTAAAAGAAGAGCAGCCACTCGGACCGGAGTCTTCTGGAGAAAGGAGTCGGAACACAGCCCACCTGCGGTCCCCTGCTGTGCGCTAGTTGCGGACTAGTTCGTTTGCTTCAGCTGTGAATTCACCGAGGTTGGAAGTTTTCTAACATCAATCATTTGCTGACAAATTTAATTTGAGCATTATTCCTTCTCAAAACTGGAGCCCCGGAGCGGATTAGACCCAATTTATGAGGAGAGATGGTAACCTACAGTTCAACTGATGTGTTCACAATCTATACGGCCCCACTGAAATAACTACTCAGATGGATTGAACTGCTTTGCCCTACGAAGATTTAGAAATCTTTTTATTTCAAATTGTTGGATTATTCAATCGCGGGATCTGAAGCAGGGTTCAGTAATAGTTGGAGTTTTACAAGGAAATTCCCACGTTGGTCAAAGCGGAGTAAACGAAAGGATACGACACTTTTACTGGGGAATTAAAAGTAAAATCGGATCTCCTGTCTTTTCAGCTCCAAGTCACTGAGTCTGCCGCTAATTCATCATGTGGATTTGCTTTTTCATCACCCTGTTTCTATTAGGTGAGAAGTTTTCGTCAATATGCACATCTGTTATAGCCTGCAGTAAGAGATTGTGAAAGTATGCTAAATCATACCAGATTTCTATAGTAAAAAAACACACACAAAAAACATCTTCTTTAGATTAGAAGTGAATCACTGCGCACACTTGCTTCATTCTGTTGACGCATTATAGTGCCGTGCATTCATACTTCTATTGCATGGCATGTATGGGTCATCACTGGGAAATGTTTTCACGTGCTTTTTCATTGGATTATATTTCAATCGACATCCATTAGCCTATCAAATCTAATTTAAGCTCTGATCATTGCCTCTAAATCAATCATATTGACATTATTCACATATAAGCATCCAGTGAGTGCTTATTAGAGCTCATTTGCACCGCAATTACTTCAACTAAGCAGACCCCTGTCTGCTAATATCATAGGCTATGGGTGAGGTTGGCGTAGTGAAAGACAATGAGGACTAACATCTTCCTCATCCTAAATTGTGATACATGGAGATCTACATTTCCCAGGCAGTGTATTTAACATAAATAACTCAATAACAGTAGGCTACAACTGATATTCCATAGAAGACCGCTATTTTCTCTTATGTTAATAGAGTAGTTGCAGAGCCAGGTAAGGTGTAGCCAGCCTACTCTGACATCTGCAGGTTTAGTACAACCTGAAGGTGTCTCTCTTGTCATTGTGTGTCGCTACGGTTCCTTAACCTTGGTCTCCTTTCAAAAGAGATTCCATTAAGCTTTCAATCCAAAATCTGTTTGCCATGAACTTGACTATCATACTGTACAAATCAACAGTATGATAGTCAAGGCAAATGCATCAAAAGCAAAGAGGCATAATATGCCAAAATGTCCCTAAATCTGATCATATGTACAAAAAATGCCATGAAATAGTGCACACCTTATTTCATACTGTTACTCTCCACTAAACATGACCAATGAGAGACCTCTCTCCTCTTGCCTCCCTCTCCCCTAGATGAGGTAGTCTCTTCCTGGGGCGGCTCCTCTTCCTCGGCCCTAGCCCTGGCTGGGTCTGGGCCCGGGACCGGAGGCCACGAGTGGGTGGACTGTGTGCAGGCCAGTGACATGTGCACCCAGAGCCCCCAGTGCAGTGTGCGCTACCGGGTGATGCGCCAGTGCCTGGTGGGAAGGGAGAGAGACATGTTGGCCAACCGGGACTGCCAGGAGGCCCTGGAGGTGCTGCTTGGCAGCCCCCTGTACGACTGCCGCTGTAAGAGAGCCATGAAGAAGGAGCTGCAGTGTCTGCAGAGCTACTGGACCATCCACATGGGCCTGACGGAAGGTGAGGCGCTCTCCACCGGCGGGGTGACCACTCCTGGCATGTGTGTTCCGCTCTCCACCAGCGGGGTGACCACTCCTGGCATGTGTGTTCCATTCCAGACAGCTGGTCCTTCCCACATGCCCTTATCGACTGGCATTCACTGATCAGATGCACACATCATGCCCAGTCATTCCCAGTTAGTTAGAGGTTGGACAGAGGCTCTCACCCTCTTTGGGGACAGAGGAGGGGATCTGGAACACACAGGAGAGGAACGGAACACACACGTTAGCGTTCTAGGAAAATAAGTGTTGTCGAAGGGAAGATGCAGTGATCTGTATTCATATGATTTATGTGTAAATGGGCTGTTCTTCACCTTCTGCGTTCATAATCCATCGGCCGATAAAATCTAATCGTGTTATTTGATAGACGAACAACCACTTTACAGAATGTAAAACGCTGAGAGTTGGAAAAGAAGATAAGCTCATTGTAGTACTCCACCTGCTACATGATAGTGGTCCCCGGAAACCCCTGATGAAAAATGTATGCTTTTCTCTGCCTGTGACATAATGGAGCAATAATGGAATTACATCAAGCAGACCTGTTATGGGAGCCACTATTGGTTTTCACCTAAAGTGTTCCATATTACCATATTATTAGGTTACAATCCCACTGTTCAATGGCCCTGAGCTGTCCACTTATGCAAGTGCATAAGTTGGTGCTTCTCGGGCTCTCCAGATATTTTACAGCCTGCTTTGCATGGTCGTCATAAGCGCAGAATGATGAACATCTGAAGATGTCAGCTTTTGATGTCAAATGGCACATCGTGCCGCTATTCAAGCATTGCCAAGTCACCTTCCAAGAACGTTCTTGTGTTTTGTGCGGTGATCCGTGAGTTGATTTACCATGCTGACTGCTCATGGCACCAGTTACACTCGACCAGGCAGATGGCAGCGAAGGGCGTCTGAGTTCAAAGGAAACGGAACCACCTCACTTTACTCAGGCGGGTTTTTTGAGGCATTGAAAGAGCTTGTACCAAAAAATAGAGACCTCCTCAATATGCCCTTCACCGGGCACACAAGTGTTCCGATTCCGATTTTGGTCATGTCCAGGGAGATACAAACAGGCCTTAATGCAGGCCAAAGCTCTTACAGTGAAGCTTTAATCTAATCATGATCCATTGTGCAGTCAACCAGGCTTTTGTTAACTGGAAACAATTCATGTATAACATCGTTCTCTGGAAACAAACACGATGGAGCTATTCCCAACAGACACTCTCATATGCCGCGAAGCCACTTAAAAAATCGTTTTAGGACAAACCAGGAAACTTTGTTGCCTATGTCATAGTGAAGAGCACAGAGAGCTTTGAGTGGGCGTCTTATGTTTTTTCTTCCTCGGCAGATAGATTGGGAGCGGGAGAGGTCTTTCTGTTTCACTGATAAGTATGGTCTGAAGATCCCTGAGTTGCTGTTGACTAGAGTGTTAGATTTAAGTCACTTTGTGTAGTGGGCACTTTGCAAGGACGGTCACTTTCTAGTGCTCCAAAGTCATTTTAGATAGACGGTGGGTGGATCTCTAAGGCAATATGGCCACAGTAGCCATTGTACCGTCCTCTGGTCTGGTGATGTGGTGCTGTGCTGTTCACAAAATACTCTGTGGTTCTTTTGGTTCATAGTAGCTGCTTGCAGAGTCTCATTTAAATGGTCCGTACATGTACAATACAGGTTGTCCTTGTGCTCCAGTGTCTATTCATGTGATAGATAGAGCAAGGCCCACCGGCTGAATTCAATGTCAGTACAGGCCCTCCCTGACAGATAATAGTTGGGCTTTGAAAGGGTCTGTCTCATTATCAGACTACACAGCTTTAAGGTTGGGAATCTATAGAGGGAATAATTACTATGTGGGAAACCAACCTAGTGTTTGCTTCACTCTGTAACACATTTGCATCGGCTGTAGTCTGCTCTCTGGGACTCTGGCCTAGCCAACACGCGTGGAGCTCTTGGGCTTGCTGTGGTTTTTTACTGCTCAGTTCCAAATAAGGACCATTTCCACACAGGTTCCTTCATACAGTAGGTTTGTGAAACAGGGTTTGCCGAATTGAGCATAATGCAAAGGGAACTGAAGGCTTTTGTTCAATGATCTTTCATTGTATTGTAGTTTAATTATTGAGACGGTTTAGAGGAGGGGGGGGGTCACCTCTGTCCTTTATGAGCTCTTACATGAAATAACTAGAATTAGCACATTTTCTGAAATGATTTATCTTCCTTCATTTTCATGAGCGCCTTTGCTCTAAAGGTCAGCGTCTGAATATGTCGGTGTTTGGTGCTAATATAGCTAGCTGACTGCTAATGCGGGAGCTAGGAGCCCTATTGTGTCTGGTGAAGCTACTTGGTCATGTCAGGCCTTCGTATACCAGAGACCCGGGCAGAGTCAGGGGAGGCGGGGATACATGGGGCTGCAATGGTACACAGCATTCCTCAGTGAAACCTTCATTACTATGAGCAATGGTAGCAGTCACCGGCCATTACCTGAGCCATCCACTGTCATAAGGAGAGCATTTCTCCTGCAAGCTAGCTCAGCGACGGTGGCTGGCCCCTCTGCATGCTGAATACATCCTCTCCTGCTTTCCCTCCCTTCACCTCTCCTCTCCTCCACCCGTGTCGCTTCGACACGCCGGCTGGGTGGTGGTTTCATCATCTGAGGAAGGGATCTGTCAATACTTCGGGTTGCGATCAATGCGACTTTTCAGGTCCCTTCCTAAAATGTGAAAAGGATCAGTGAAATATGATGACAGGACTGGTGCTGTATGTCCTTGTAAATTCCTGCAATGATTTCCTATACAGTATACTGTAACTGAAGGCCCAACAGAGTAGGTTCCAAAGGGGTGGAACAGACACCCAGGCTGGGGCTCATTCAGACCTGCTCAGCAGTGTAGACTCCGTATCAGAGACCCATGGAGAATAGTTGGTTAATCCTTTCAATCGAACTCGCCCTGAATCCTCAGCTTGTCCGGTTCTCTGGACAACTTTAACTATCAGTTCCCAGGGTTTTTGGTAGCAAGTGTGTCTAGAGCTCTGGCCAAGAACGTCAGCAGAAATCCAGCCAGTATGACATAGAACAGAGATAAAGCACCTCTCACTACAATGAAAGTTAATAGGACCCTTTTCTTTAGCTTGTGACAATGTGTCTTCGTATATGTCTCTAGTTTATATTTTGGTATGATAACCCTTCCTATCTTGTAGCTTAATGATAGTGATCACTCTATAAACACACCTGCCCCCATATAAAATGACAAAACCCTGATTCCTGCATATATCATTTATTTTGACTTCTGGACAGTATTCTTGGAAACCAGTGGTCTTACAAACAGTGAATATGTCTCCAATGTGTATCTTTCACATACACTCAAAGTTACTGGCCCCAATGTTGTATCACTAGGCAAAGCAAGGCAAGTTTATTTGTATAGCACATTTCAGCAACAAGGCAATTCACTTTATATGAGACATTAAAAGCATCAAGACAAAGTACAAGAAACAAATAAAAGGTGATATAAAACTAAATGCAAAAAACGACATTTAAAACAGGAAAAATAAAATACGGGAATAAAAGTTACAGTGCAGTGTACGAATAAATAGTTATTTGATTTAATAAAAAGCAGCGGCGAAAGGAAAAGTCTTCATTCTTGATTTAAAAGAACTGAGAGTTGCAGAAGACCTGCAGTTTTCTGGAAGTTTGTTCCATAAAAACTGAAAGCTGCTTCTCCATTTTTTGTTTTAACTCTGGGGACAGAAAGCAGGCCTGTGCCAGAGAGACCTGACCTGAGAGGTTTGGATGGTTCATAACGTAGCAGCAGAGAAGAAATATATTTTGGCCTTAAACTATTCATTGCTTTATAAACCAACAGCAGTATTTTAAAGTCAATTCTTTGACAGACAGGAAGCCAGTGTAAGGACCTCAGAACTGGTGTGATGTGATCCACTTTCTTAGTCTTAGTGAGGACTGGAGCAGCAGAATTCTGAATCAGCTGCAGCTGTCTGATCGATTTTTTAGAGAGACCTGGAAACACACCATTACAGTAGTCGAGTCTACTGAAGATAAACGCATGGACACATTTTTCCAGATCCTGCTGAGACATAAATCCTTTAATCCTTGATATAGTCTTCAGGTGATAGTAGGCTGACTTTGTAATTGACTTAATATGACTGTTGAAATTCAGGTCAGAGTCCATGATTACACCATGATTTCTGGCTTCGTTTGTGGTTTTTAGCATTACTAATTGGAGCTGAGCGCTGACTTTTAATCGTTCTTCTTTGGCTCCACAGACAATTACTTCAGTTTTATTTTTGTTTAGTGGAAGAAAGTTCTGACACATCCTATCGTTGATTTGTTCAATGCACTTACTCAGCGCTTGTATGGGATTACAGCAGTGGAGGCTTGTCCATTGAGGCGAGGCAGGGGAGGACAGTCCTCCTCAGTTTTTGGAGAGAAGAGAGGGATTAAAATATAAATATATGAATGTATTTATTCATAATTAATATTATCTCAGTTTTGTTCATAAAGCAGGTTTTCCCTATGGATAAAAACCCATTATTGAAATTCTAAAGCTCCAACAGTGACATCTATAACATGCAGCTGGAGGACCCATAGATATCTATGGAAGGGAGGCTAGCCTCCCTTAGGGCGGGTTCTTTTCTCTAAAATCAATGTAATGCCTTTTGTCTTGCTAATTTGTGATTGGCCAAAACGCTGAAAAATTACAGAGGACAGTAGGCCTACTCCGGCCCTGTCTGAACAGGATTCAGATATTGACATTTTGTTAGTCCAATCACATTCCAGATTCCAGATTTACCACAGTGAAGGCGTTGATGTCTGTGTTTCTCTTCCCTGTGCCATTGGAGACTTTTTGTGTGTTCGTAGCTCCATAATATAATACATCCGAAAGTATTAAGGGACATATTATACATCAAACTGTTCGTCTATTTGTCTTGATTCTAGCCATCTAAATATCTAAGCTTACATAAATACTTGAGCTAGAGCCGTCTGAACATGACAGTTCCACAGTTCCACTATATAGCCGGTAACGTTAGCTACGAGGTGCACGTCAGGCTACGGCATAGGCAGGCGCGCTGATTGGCTGGAGTCAGGCTACGGCATAGGCAGGCGCGCTGATTGGCTGGAGGCGCAAATTGTCGGCAACTCGTCCAAAACATTTCTAGAGACTGGGTCGCAACACCGGATCGGAGAAATCCTCAGCCTGGCTCCTGCTTGCGTGAGAATTGATCGCTTTGCGGTGCTTATTCCTCATCCAGTGATGGATGGGTGGATGGAAAACTTTCAACTGAATGTTCATATTGTTCTGATAATTGTAGGCTATAGCAACAGTAGAGTGGCAGCTTTGACAGCAACCCAAATGAGCTAATCCCATAGCTGTACAATTGCTAGCTAGCCATGAGCGAACTGTTGGATACTGCATTTGCTGTGCAACGTATTCCATTGTCCAGTTGTCAAATCTATTTGCCAACAAACTGTTTGAGAGCCAGCACACCTCAGTGTCCCCTAATCAAAAACATTTTTCATATATCACCTAACCTCTCCAGCACCTCACCAATATCAATTATTTTCTCTCTTTAGAGAAGAGTACAATCCATTACAACAACTATTGCTTACAATGTTTTATTGTTGTTTTGTAATATTTTATCATAAATATGATAAATAAATGCTGCATGTAGTTAAAGAAAGTGTTATTCAGTTTTTCATATGCTAAAATTGACTGTAAATCCACTTTAAAGCTGATATTTCAAATAATAACTGACTGAGGGAAAGTGCCCCCCAGCGCCGGTTTGCCTTTCTTCCTCCTGTCCTCCTCAGTTTTTTGAGTCACCAGCCGCAACTGGATTACAGTCCCCTGGTGATACGGTGATATAAATTTGTGTGTCGTCTGCGTAGCTATGGTAGCATATTTTGTTGTTTTCCATAATTTGAGCTAGTGGGAGCATGTAAATATTGAACAGAAGAGGCCCTCCACAGGTCATTTTTGTCCGCTCAGATTTGTAATTGCCTATAGACACAAATAGTCCCTGTCCTTCAAGTAGGATTCAAACCAGTCTGGCACTGTGCCAGAAATTCCCTGCCAGTTTTCCAGTCGGCCTAGTATTATGTTGTGGTCAACTGTGTCGAATGCAGCGCTGAGATCCAGTAATACTAAGACTTAAATTCTGCCATTGTCTGTGTGAGCAGTCTCAGTGCTGTGGTCGAAATCCTGACTGAAAAACAATTATTTAGTGCCAGGAATTTGTTCAGCTGTTGAAAAACTGCTTTTTCAATGATTTTACTTAAAAACGGGAGGTTTGATGTGGGCCTATAATTGTTCATTTGTGAGGTGTCTAGATTATTCTTTTTTAAAAGTGGCTTGACGACTGCCTGACAGTTTTCAGGGTTTGTGGGAACACACCTGAAAGAAGAGATGTGTTTACAATTGGTAGTAAATTAGAGACCATGCAGATAGATACATTATTGAAAAAGGCTGTAGGCAGAATATCAAGGCAACAGGAGGAGGATTTCAGATATTGTATAATGTCCTCCTTATTTTCTGAATTTTGTCAGTGAAGAATGAGGCAAATTAATTGCAGGCCCTGGTGGATAGAAGTTCAGAGGCTACTGACACAGGAGGGTTTGTTAGCCTGTCGACAGTGGCAAACAAAGCACGTGCATTATTATTGTTTTTGGTGATGACATCAGAAAAGAAGGACCGCCGTGCATTTCTCAGCTCCAAATTATAAATGCAGAGTCTCTCTTTATAGATGTCATAATGAACATGGAGATACGTTTTTCGCCACCTGCGTTCATCTTTTTTACACTCTTTTTTCTATTCTGACCAGCGTGGCGTTTCTCCATGGAGATCGTTTCTTACCAGAGACCATCTTCACCTTAGTGGGCGCAATGGCATCAATAATATTTGTAATTTTAGAATTGAAATTATCTACAAGCTCATTGACTGAGACCCAAGAGAGGGAGAGGGCAGGTGTGGACGAGACAGCCTGAGTAAATATTTCACTGGTGTTTTCAGTGATGTCCTGTTTTGTGATGACATCTTGAACATTTGTGTGCATGGAGATAGTTTAATTTTGCTAACGCTTAAACAGACATACATGGCAAGCATTTTATAGAATCAGAGTGGTTTGTCACCGAGTGAAGAGTGCTTCTACAAGTGGTTGATTATCATCATGCCTCATAAGAATGATGTGATACAAGTACAGGGTTTTTCCTGCATAGAGAATTACGAGGCGACTGCTGTTCTGAAAAGTTGTCCTACCTCCTCAGGATGACCTACCACCCATTATATTATGTTTAATTCATGGGTAGGGCATCCTGTCAGGTAGAACATGTATATCAGAATGTCCTACGACCCATTTTATTGTGCTTAATTCATGTGTAGCACATCCTGTCAGGTAAGAAATGTTGAAATCACGTTTCCGAATTAAGCACAATAACTGTCAGGACATGTGCCTTCAGGTTACTTTTATTTGTTACACATTACACTGTTTTGGCTTTTCTTGAATAAGCCATTCCTTATATTTTTGTAAATACATGTGTGGTTCCACCACATTTTGCCTATTTTTCTGCCTTCAAAGTTTATGGTACATTGCAGTCTGCTGCTTCCGGGGTTTACACAAAACAAATTGTGTTTCATGTTTCATTCACAGGATGAGGATAAAGTATTTGACACCATTTTATTTTTGTTCATAATACTACAGAATTATGGGATCAGGCATTCAAAATGTGCACTCAAGTTACATACTCAGATAAAATGTATTTGCTCAGGAATATCTAGACAGCTTGTAAATATGTTTTGAACGCATCTTTGTGTTTCAACAGTCTTGTGTGGTCCTTACAAAACACATTACAATACAGAATGGAGTAATACATTGTTTGTGTCTGCTAGTCCTGTCACGGCTGAAACCTGGTATCATAGCATTTTGTGAAATAAGTCACAAAAATGAATGTTAGCCCCCATCACACAAAAGGTCTGCTATCCCACAGCATTGCACAGACAGAGCCCTGAAGAATGACATCTAAAGTGTAAACACTGTGTTCTGGTCCAGGTACCAGTGACCACTGATGTAATCCCACTAGATCCTGATCTGTGCCCCAACATAGACTGCAAGGCTAAAGGTCTGGTGGATTTTGAATAGTTTTGAACTTTTGTTTCTTAGACAGTTGTCTTTGACTCTTGCCAGCCTCCACCTCCACTGTCAGAACATGAAGACGGCAGTGAGCAATAAAATGTTCCATTCAGGCATAATACTGTAGCTTGTAGCTTCCAGACTGGAGCTGTGGTTCCTAAAGCGCGAGAGACAGAGACAAAGCTTGAAACAGTGTGGGCACATTGAACTGGCAGAGTGTATGTAGTGCAGTGCCCTAGCCATTCCTCTAAGTTAATATTTGTTCTTCAGCAGAACTTATTAACAACGTGCTACAGTACCATGGACACACACGACAGAGCATCAAAGTGGAGCCTGTGAGGACTGAGGAGACTACAGTAGCTACCTTTATTTGACCAATACAAAAAGAGCCTCTGTGTACGTTCTGCAGTGTAGTTTGATTGAATTCCAGCTCCATCGTAGACTGTATTCAAAAAGTTTTCAATTCTTAGACTTCTAAAGTGACAGTCCATTTTGCTTTATGAATACCACCACGATATGGGAGTCAGGATTAATTCAAAGATGACTGAATGGCATTATTAAGTTCACTTCAGTTCTACCATCAAAGCCAGCACGATTTTCCACTTCCTCGATGATTAAGAAATATTGAATCAATATTCATAACCCCATGCAATTAGACCACAGGGCACCTTTACACAGATGAGGTGAGTGACGGCTATTAAAATTGACTTTGCATCAACCTATAAGCTGTATGCCAAGACGGGCGGAAAATCCATAGGTCCCTTCACCTGAGGAAGTCTCTCTCATTGATAATGAATATGTGATGGATCACCGGGATACTACAAAGCTCTTAGAGCCCCTCCGGCAGTTGTCCCTGAATCCACTTAAGAACATTATCCCAGCTGTAAGACGACCCGATTGTCTGCACGGCTCTGGCTATGTGCAGCACTGTCAGAGCAAATGATGTCAAACGGAGTGTTAATTACCACAAGTTGTTGCCCCCCAGCAAAACCATCAAACCACTAAACAGCTGGGAAGCATTTTTATTACTCTGTGAATGAATGCATAATTGGTCATGGTGAATGTCAAGTAGCACTGTTCCTGGAAAATGTAGAATGCTGTGAATCTTTTCAGCCTTAGCTGGCATGTGTATTGTTTATTTGTATTTCACAATAGGCCTACTCTTTTTGGGGGGATAATGTTATCAACCACTAATGTTCTTTGATTTAAAAAATTAATATAAATATGTCTATCATGTGTAGCACAGAAAACTGATGTTTTGAAGCTAAAATCTGTATTGAAGCGATATTGTAATATTTTCACATTGCTGAAAGATGGAGAAGTGAAGGTTCCTCTCTGCCCATCGCAATGAACAGAACATCCCATGTGACCCGTCGAACTAAGAGTTTTCAGCTTCAGGCTGAAGTGCACAACATCTCCAGCATGGTTGGTAAACAAACTGTGCTCTCAGTAATAGCCATGGCTTCTAAGAAGTTTCTGAAGCACAGACAATAAGGTAATTGTTGTACTTTAGCTTGCTGGGACAATTACTCCCAAACACACACCTGTCTGAGCCCACTCACAACAGACATGTGAAGAGTGACATGAACAAAGATATGTGGACGGGGAGAAAGAGTGACGCACGCGCCCACACACACACACACACACACACACACACACACACACACACACACACACACACCGCCCCCACCAGCATGGTTCCTGTCAATAGCCTTTCTCGGAAAGAGGCCAGCAGAGCTGTGGCATGCTGTGATGATTGTCAATAGCCTATGAAAGAATGAAGGTAAAGCAGAGCCACATGTCTTTATCCAGAGATGCACATCTCACTGGCACAGATTTGTTCATATGTCAGGCGTCAGTTAGCTACAGTAGGCTATGGATGGACTTCGTTCTTCAGTAGTCTTTCTTAAGAGGGAGAATAACAAAGGGATAAATACGAAGTACAGTATACTACTCTGCTAAGAGTAGACCACTCAGCATTGTTTTAGATTCTTACTGACATTATTCAAGATTTATTTTATTTGTCACATCTACTGTGCTACAGATAAACTCTAATACTCAATTTCCAAATTATAAATTTACGTTACACATTTACAAATGAACACAAATTACACTAAGTATGCTTTCTATACAGTAAGATTAAGCTAGGATCGGGTAGATAAAGGTCTGGATGGATTATGTACATGCTTTATATGGATATGAATAAATTAATACATTAAAAATAAATAAATAACCTGGGGGGGGGGGGGGGGGGGCTTTTTCATTGTAAGTGGTTAAGTTAAATACACTGGATATCCGGATCCTCTGGGTATAGTGATACTATATTGTAGCTCTTCCTGAGTCTCTCCATGTGCCATGTGTGTGCGGTATCTTTTCCCTGACCATAGCAGAGAGAACGGTCCATTGCCTGGGTGGCAGGGGTCTCTAAGGATCCTGTTGGCCTTGGGGATCCTGTTGGCCTTCAAGGTGGGGGAGTGCCCCCCCCCCCCCCCCCCCCCCCCCCCCCGCCCAATATACGTTCAGCTGACTGTACCACTCTCTGTAGGGCCTCGTGATCCTGAGAGCTGCTGTTCCCAGACCAGGTGGTGATATTCCCAGTCAGGATGCTCTCGAGCGTGGATGAGTAGAAGCTCTGTCGGATCTGGTGGGACGCCTTGAATTTCCTCAGTTGTCTGAGGTGGTACACACTCTGACGTGCTTTCCTCACCACAGTGTCTATGTGTGTTGATGACCATGTCAGGTCCTAATCTCGACGCCAAGGTACTTGAAGCCGTCCACTCTCTCTACAGGGGTCCCGTGATGATTTAAGGGGTGTAGTTCCTCTCCTGCTCCGACTTTTGAGGGTTTAGGGCTGTCCCATTGTCAAATCGTCAGGTGCATGAGGGCTCTCTGGCAGAAAATTTTGAGCCCTTATGCCCCCTTACCATAAGTCTGCACTTCTGCAGACTTTGCCTAAGGGAATTACCCACAGTTCCTTTAGTTGTGACTTGAAACATGGGGTTACCTGAAGAACGGCCAATAAACAAGCATGGACAGATCAACCAACCCTACCTTTCATATTACAAAACAAAATGTTTTCATTTTTTCAGCTGGACTTGCTTACCTGCACAAGTAGCCTTATACTTATTTTGGTTTCAATATCTTGAGGTATAGGTCATCAATCCTATGATTTTGTATAATTTGATTTGTTTGAAAATATGTAGGCTATGGTTATAAATTAAATAGATTTCTGTTGCCATAAATCATATGATTTCCCTGTTAAAAGTTGCATGACATTAATCATCCATCTCGGTGCAGTGTTCTTTGAATTGAGATTTCCAACATGAACATGCATGTTGTCATTCTTGAGTAAATACTGTACTTTGGATTAATCAGAATCACAGACAATAATGTAGTGATCTTATGACCACAAAATAAAATGATTTCAACAAGTTGAACAGAAATGTTTGAGGGTAACACAGGGTTGTGAAAGTGTAAAGGGGATTTGACTCAGCCCAAAATTAATTTACATGTAGGCCTAACCTTACAAGAAAAACATAACATGAAATTGAAACGTAAAATAAAGTAGTCCCAAACCCATGATAGGAAGAAATATGTTTTGGTGTCAACGTAATGTGATGTTGCAAGTCCTGTCCCATTCCTTTTTATATCATTCCGAGTCCTTGCAGCCTCTCACACTCTTTATCACTTTACCAGGTGATGTCAATAAGTCTGTGAGGGTTCAGGGCTTGAGAGTTTAGGGGGACATTGGGACTGGGCCTTTGTCTTGCTGACATTCAGATGGAGGTTGTTTTCCTGACACCACTGGGTCAGGAGCCTCACCTCCTCCAGGCCGGCCTTCTCATCATGTTGTGATCAGGCCTATCACTGCTGTGTCATCAGCAAACTTGACCATGGAATTGGAGTCGAAGGTGGCTGTACAGTTGTGCGTGTAAAGAGAGTACAGTAGTGGGCACACAGCCCTGGGGGGCGCCCGTGTTGAGTGTGAGAGAGGTTGAGGTGTGGATGCCTAACTTCACCACCTGGGGTCTGTCTGACAGGAAGTCCAGGATCCACTTGCAGAGGGCGTCGCTTTGCCCCAGGATCCTGAGCTTGGTGTCGAGTCTGGGTGGGGTTATAGTGTTGAAAGCTGAACTGTAGTCAATGAACAGCAGCCTCAAATACTGTAACCCGACACCTTCCCCTTGCTCTTGTCTAGGTGGGATAGGGTAGTGTGGAGGATGTGGTCTATTGCATCTTCTGTGGATCTGTTGGGTCTGTATGCAGACTGTAGGAGGTCTAGTGTTGGGCAGTGAGGAGCAGATGTGTTCCTTGACCAGCTTCTCAAAGCACTTCATGACCACGGAGGTGAGAGCTACCGGGTGGCAGTCATTGAGGCAGGCTGGTCTTGGCTTCTTCGGTACGGGGATGATGGAGGACTTCTTGAAGTATGTGGGGATGATGGACTGGGCCAGGGACAGGTTGAATATCACCGTGAACACAGGAGCCAGTTGGTCGGCACACGCCTTGAGGACCCGCCGAGCAGTGTTGCCATGGGAACCAGGAATGCCCGGTAGACGCCATTTACCATCCGGCCTCGCTGTCCATGGTGCTGAAGTGAGATGCGGCGCTTGCTCACCGGTCTGGGCGTGTTTGTGCCCGGCATGGTGTCGCTGGGTGGTCGGGAGGATGCCACAACAGACAGAGTTTGTGGATTAATGGCCTGATCTGTTTTGTAGAGATCTAGCCACGTTTCTGTCAGTAGGATACAGTTCCTGATGTCCCGTTCATGTGCGAACAGCATGTGTAGGTCGTCCTGTTTCTCATCATACAAGGACTGGACATTAGCCATCAGGATGCTGTGTAGCGGGGGCTCGCATGCCCGGGCTCTGAGAGCCTTTCTTACCCTGCCGCCAGGTGTTCTGGAGCTCCAGCACCTGGTCCTTTGTGCTCGTCTGGTGTTGTTGTCTGCCTTCCTGATGGTCTCCGCTGGGAAGTTCCTCTACATTTATTAGTGACCCCCCCCCCCCCCTCCCTCCGACCTGGCTGAGGTTACACATTATTAACAGTCATTACTTGTCTTTGGGTCTCAACAAACTTATGGTGAACTCGCATCAAACTGTGATTAAAGAGATATTATTCTCAGCTGTACTATTTTCCCTTAATCAACAGGCAGCCTGATTATCAAATATGCATGAGGTAGACCAGAAAACAGACAATTGAACATCCCCGCTGCCTTCTATTTTGCTGCCCCCACCCCCTCGTCCCTCGTCCCTCCTCCCTCCTCGTCCCATTTCCAGCTGGATGAAGAGCGGTTTATCGGCACACATCTTTTCAAAAGCAGCTTAGCGGGATGATAAACAAAAAATGGGCATATCTATTGATTGGATGGTTATCCGGCCAGCATCGTCGTTTCCCCACAGCTTGTGGGTGTTTTTCATTTGCTGCGGTGTGGGCCTTCGTCCAGTCCCTGGGCTACCTTGCTGCTGTGATCCTGGTAGGATCAGAATGCAAAGCTATGACACGCTGGAGGTTTGCAACCACACCGGATGGCTGTGAATTTTAAAAGCAGGATTAGAGTCTTCTGAGAGGGAGACACGGGGGAGCCGCTCAGTCGGTTGAGTGCTAATTTGAATTTTTTTACCAACATACACCCTGGCTATTCAGCTTTAAACCCAATTCACAGCACACCAGAAACAAATGTTCATCCCAAAACGAAATTATCAGACCATGGCAAACGATCTGTTTTGCATATCATGGAATTAGCCAACTGGTTGATTTCAGACAGACCACTTAGGAAGTAGTACTTTAGTTAAGGACTGCTGTAGAATTCAACCTTCACTCAGAGCCAGTATTGACAACCAGGATAAAAGATAGATACAGTACCTAACTGTAAATATATACAGTAGTGTGTCTACGTGCCTCCATATGTCATGGTCAAAATCTGCCCAGTACATTAAACACTTTTAAGGGCTAATGGTGCAGCATGTGGGTGTTGTTTCTCTGTTTCTTATATGATAAATGATAATGCTCTGCACCTGTGTGAATTGTCAAGATATGGACATCACAACAAGGTATCTTATGTCATTAACAACTTGTCACCGTGTCTGTTTTCACAGGTGGAGAGTTCTATGACACGTCCCCCTATGAGCCTGTCATGCCCATTCGTCCCCCTGATGCACTCCGCCTGGCTTCTATCATCTCAGGTAAACACCATGGGATCTCCTATTTCCATTTCCATTTAGCAGATATTACAACCTTTTGCTTGATGTACAGTACATACGAAGTGAAGAGTTGGGAAGAGAGGATGTCTCTTCATATGCCTTGGAGCCTCAAAAAATCTGTCGTTGAGTTAAATCATATACGTATCCGTATTTGCCAGCTATTGATTTTCCCTTCAGTTTGATTTCCTATTTTGTTTGCTAATTAAACAAGTACTCAGCAGGGGAACTATTGATCATGTTTAATTTACTGGTTATTACCAACAAGGCATTACTAATCAATGCAGACCTTATTATAAAACACAGCTACAATAAACTGGTTGGGAGACTATCAGGAAAAAAAATGGAAAAAATCGTGAGATAGGACAGCCTCAGAGTCATTGCCACATCTACAGTATGGGCAGTATGGGCGATAGTTGTTTGGAAATTCAATCGCTTCCTTTCATCCAGTTCTGACAGAAATTGCCGGAGGAAGAAGTTGCAGCCTCATTTACCAACAGCAGTGGGCTGAATGGCAGACGAGCCACGGTGTCTTCTTTCACTTGGCCGATGCCTCTCTCTTTGTTTTATGTCTTGGATGTTTTATGTCTTGGAGGTACAAGAAAGACACGCTTTTTGCATAATCCCTTTAGTTTAAAATCACCGACATTCTTGTTTTTTTCAACATAAACAGGGTTTTGATAAAGGGAAAAGGCAGAGCAGCTGGCAAAATTGAAACAGGCAGAGACACTTTGATTATTTTGGAGTTTGGGGTTGTAAAAGAAAATCCCTGATTTAACTGCATATCCCATACCAGAGAAGCCATTATGCACTTTTAGTATTGCAAGTTGTTACATTTTGAAATTTTTTAACGTGTCCACTGAACATTACATAGAATACAGGAGACCATGCAGCCTGCATAGAAGGAACCTTAGAGAAGCATTGTTTCTGGGGTGAACTCTCTCACTATTAAAGGTGTACTAGTAATGCAAGGTGCACTCCTGGTATATGATATACCTGAAGAATATCAGTCTACATCTGGGACTCATTAATATGTCCATTTAACTACAGCTGGTTCCTCCCATCTCTCAGGGAGAAATATCTCACTTGCTCTCCTAAATCTATTTAGCCCCGAGCTTCACTCATTATTTATAATTTCTGAGGACAGAATAATTGATCATGGTGAGAGAAGCCCACAGGCGAACAGATAAGTAATTACATCGTTGTTCTCTGGAAATACTTCTTATTCCAACCTCACACACAAGTATGCTTAATCACTTTAAGAACAGCAAACTGAACTGAGGCTCAGGGAGTGTGATATCTCACTGTGTTCATGGGCACAGTGGAACTCTCTTTCTCCCTCTCCAGGAGGAAGGTCGGAAAATTGAAAAATAATCTCCACAACTTTGGTTTTTAGTCAGAGAGATAAGGGCGGCACGATAGATGCCTCTGGTGCATACCAAAGTAATAAAGCTGACGGCGAGAAGAGAGTCTGCATAGATGACCATTTTCTTTCTTTAGTGTGTAGCTAGTTACTGTAGTCGTCAGTAGCATCGCTCAGTAGTCCTACACTCATGAGGGTTACTGTTCATAGAATTACAAGGCTCTGCCAGATGTGAAATTACTAAAGTTATCATAGACTGTAATTTCTATTATATTTTACCCAAAACGAATTCTGTCCCTTTGACCCAGTGTTGAGCTAATTAACTTATTGAGAGCAGAAGCCAGGCTAAAAAAACAACAATGTGGCCCGTCCCTATAGGAATTCAGTTTGACACCCCCTTAGTTAGACCTCCTAACACTGCACGCTAAGCCTCTCACCTCCGCAGTGCGTGCCCACCGTCCAATTAAATGTAGAAACCTATTTCTACACCTGGGAAAAAAGCACCAGTGCACCAGCCGTGCTCAGCATGCAGTACAACACAGGACATTTTTACCTTGCTTTCATAAAAATGACTGTTCCATTCGATGGTACACCGCGACCCTGTTGTGTGGTCTGTGTGCATGTGTGTGTGTGTTAACCACACTGTACTTACTACATGTGCTTTATAGCCAGTTTATAATTCACAATTAAGTTAATGTTGCTTCCTTGTTGTCTCCATGGACTGATAATGAGAGTTAGTGTGCCCATATTAGGCAAATCCTTTGTTGCTGTCAGCGTTATTCTAACAAGGTGGCATTAAACTGAATACTGAATAATCCTCCATACATGGGCCTGGCAATTAGTTCATTTTGTTGGCACAATTAGGGATTCTTCTGGGACGTTTTGGGAATATGTGTAGCGTTGCCAGCATCTTGATATACGCAGATTTATAGAGGCTCGCATGCATGCTCCGCTGCTATGGTACTTGTATCAGATTTGATACACATGGTTGTCAAACATGATTGATATTTGAGAGAATTATATTGCATGACGGCTGAAATTGTCAATTGCAATCAGAATATTAAACGTAAAGGGCCACACTCTAAACCAGGACAGGTCTAGCCTGGCTTATGTGCGTGGCTGACTTGTTTCTGTTCAGGACTGGTAGGACGAAAGCTAGTCATGCCACTGAAATAGCTGTGAATCGAAATTACATGAAATAATGTCTGATAACTTAAGATAGGTCTTGTCGCCTGGACACATCAGTTCCAATGCTTCCAATGCTAATCCAGCACAATAAGAAATAAAAGAAAAACCAGAAATAGTCCAAAATAAACCAAATCCTCCTCCATACTGTTAGCGGCCCGACAGTGGAAAAACAGATGGTAACGGTTCTCACGAGTCTGGGACAGAATGGAGTCAAACGAAACTGCCTAGTAACCGTTCGGCCCGACAGTGGAAAAACAGCTATAGTCTTTGATGTTCTGGGACTTTGATGTTCTTCGTCTTGTGGTGGCACAATCAGTTTTACACAGTTAATTCATCAGCAGAACAGACTGTACATTTCTTTAAAGATGAAAAAAAAAAAACGTTTTGTTCCCATGGGATCTCTCCCGTCTCTTCCCTGGTAAATACATGCAAAGTATAGCCTATAATGGGTAATTACTGAGACACATATTGTAGGTATAATTTCAAAACAGGAGTATTTCATATGTTCAATTACTGCACATAAATTCAATAACAGATATAGAACCAACAGGTAACCACATTTTTACATAGATTCTATAACATCCAGTGACAAAAAACTATCCACACCACAAGTTTTGCGGGTTTTGAACTCGCAACGTTCAGCATGGGAGACGAGCTCCTTAACCACTAGGCCACCAGAGCCCTTGTTCTGGGACCACTGCCTCTTGTGGTAGCAACATAGAACTGCAGATCAACAAGAGAAGGGACAGAGAGGGACAACCCGACATTTGCTCTCCATGGTGGGCTGGCTTACGCACAAAAACCACTGAAACTGGCTCTGAGATCCTGATCATGCACAGACCCGAAGCGTGTGTTGAACCAGTTGAATGTAATGTGATCTCTCTTGATTAGTAGCTAAGCCATGCGAACTGCTTTGCAGCTCATCCGATGACAGCTTTGTTTTAGCCAAAGGCCGTTAACTAGTTGTTATTCATGAAACAAGAAATCCAATCACCCCAGAATCCACCTGTTCTTCTTTGCATACCTGCATCTGCCTAGACTGCAAAACCAATCAGGTTTCCCCAACGTCTCCAATGTTGCATTCATGGTTCATTTTTTAATGATTTGATTTTGTAGCGAGTAATGATAGAGTTTTGCCAGGAACTAGAGAAATAGTTGTGGAGGGGAGTTGTTGACGAACTCAATATAGCTGATCGATTAAAATTTGTATGACCCTCCCCTGGACTCAAATGGACAGCGTAGAGTTGAAATCAATTTGTGAGATCCATATCGTCAAGTCTTTGGCAACAGGAGTCTAGACTCTTAGTCAAAGACGCTCTCTAGAGGCCATGTGACGAAGTGTACTCCGAAGCGTGCCTGCCTGCCTGCCTGACCTGAATTTGGCTGGTGATGCCTACGGTGCTGTGCAACGATGGGAAAAATAGACCTTTCCCTGCTACTGGATAAAATGAGCAACTGTCATTTTATATTCATCTCAGGCCCCATTCCAACTTTGGGGAAAGGAATCAAGTCTTTTAGGAGACTTCTTGGCCTGAATATATGGCTGACATTGGCATGCCTCACCCAGGGGATAAAGTATCTTTCAATTCCAATATCTTTTGGAACTGCACATTTCAGACCCAATGGGGCTCATGCAAACATCACTGGATCCAGACTGCTTGTTGCCAACCTACATCATGCTCCACATCACCCAAGGCATTCAGAGGATTTCTCTGTCCCAGCGAGGGACCAAACAACACCCCCCCCCTACCCACCCCCAACCACACTCACCTATCAGAGAGCTACTTATAGCCGGCACGCTGAAGCTCAGAGAGACTCTGTACAGGCCTGCAGCATGTGTGTTTAAACCAGTCGAATGTGATGTGATCTCTCTTGATTGGTAGCTAAGCCATGTGATGCTCATCCGATGACAGCTTTGTTTTAGCCAGAGACCGTGTAGGGGATTTTCAGGCAGTGAGAACCGATCAGGCAGATGATAAATTTGCTGTTACGAGACTTGGTGTTTTATTGACAAACCATCAACCAACACATTCATCCTGGGTCAACTGCAGTCAATTGAAGCTATGATGAATATCACACATAAATATTTAGATAAGAACATATTAATACAGTGTGACTGGACAACCAGAGGGGTGCACAACTGTTTGGATTACTGGAAATTGTCATGAACAGTCACAGCGAGCCTAAATCAAGAGAGAAGTTGGCTAAAGCGTCCAGCTAAATAGGACAAAATACAACCAAACTTACAGCCTTAGCAGAAACAAGAAAAGAAAAGGCCTCAACCTACAGTAGGAAACCTGATCATGTAGACCAGCGTGCAATTTAATACATTAAATTATGTCATTAATGACCAAAACCCACAACAACCACTTACTAGTTGTTATTCATGAAACAAGAAATCCAGCCTAGCTCCCCCCAGAATCTCCCTGTTCTCATTTGCATACCTGCCTCTACCTGGAATGCACAACCAATCAGGTTTCCCCGCAGTCTCCGACATTGCTTTCATGATTCATTACCTCAGCCCCAGCGACAGCGCATGTTTTGGATGGCGTGCGTCAGTGTGTCTGTCTGTTAGCAGGATTACGCAAAAACTACTGGACCGATTTTCACAAAGCTCGGTAAAAGGGTGTAGCATGGTCCAACTTAGAACTCATTACATTTCGGAGCAGATCCAAAGTACGGGGAGGGTCCACGGGCAGCCAAAACATGGCCGGCCATTCACCTCCATTAATTTTTTGAACCATGATTACACAAAAACTACCTGACCGATTTTCATGAAATTCGGTTGAGGGTTGTAGCATAGGCCAACTTACAACTTAACTCCGAATCACGGGCCGGATCCACGAACGAAAACTTAGAACGAAGCCGGCTACCTGTGTGAGGGAGCTAGATACACAGGGTTTGGACTAGGGTGTGCGGGGGGTGAGCCCGGAGTGCACTGCACTGGCCCCCGCTGGCTGTGACCCGAGGGGGGCGCCACAGAGCCGGCCAAATACAGCCACCCATTCACCTCCAGTCATTTTTAACTCCGCTCCAGTGAATCACAAGCCACACAAACATGGCCCGGACGGCCATTTTTTGGACTAGTATTACACAAAAACTACCAGACTGCTTTTCATGAAATGGACAGCGTAGAGTTTAAATCAATTTCTGAGATCCATATCATCAAGCCTTTGGCAACAGAAGTCTTAGTCTAGACTCTTAGGGGCAGATGTACTAACATGTCAGCGCCTGTTTTTGGCGTTATTTAATCGCACCATGCGACTGACAACATGGCGAGGTATGTACGAACAGACTGCACATGGGTCAAACCGCATTCTGCCTGATGCAGGGCCACAGAAGGGCAAGTTGCGCTTTCCTACTCATGCATATGCATTCATGGGAGGGTCGAGGGAAAGGTGGGTGTGAACACGTACAAAACGTGGAGGAGATGCGCAAGGAGAGATTGATTAATATCCCGTTGTATGTATGAAAACAGCGGAGTAAAGCGCATGTCTGTTTCACTCTGATATTTCTCAGCCTTTGAAAAGAGTGTGTAATCCAGTTGCGCATAACCCACCAGTCTACACATAACCATAACCCCTGTTAATTATGAACATACAGTTTTATGAACCGCATACATGTGGGGCAATTATTATTAAATATTTTTGATAATCCGATATTCGAGCAACACTGATATGAGGTCACATAGCCCACTAACCAAATTGGTCTCAGATACTGTATATGTATGATTTAAGGGGAGACACTACAGTCAAAATGGTGTTTTCGATTCTTGTACTATAACATGTATACTATCACTACATTAACAATGAAATGGGGAGACTTGATTATTATTTTTTTTTACAATTGTTGTACCTGTGAAATAAGCATATGAATTCATAATGCTTTTCTTTATCGGCCATTTTCTTAAAATTACGTTTTTTCAGTACCTGACGTCACTCGGTTCCTGCTATCTCAACTTCCAGATCAGGTGCATTCACTAAACTTTACATACTGATTCTCAGATGTATTCTGCAAATATTTACAGCTGGAATTGTGAATATCTTGTTGTCTTTTCATTTTAGGTTGCGTTTCCTGTCTAAAAATATGTCAACATTTATTTTTAATGGGTGTATGCAGTTTTTTTTCAATATCTCTTGAAAATAAGCTTGTATTCACAAACCCAGCTGAATATATTGAAGTTTTTAGTATATTGTCAAAACAAAAGTAAAACTTTAATCCTGACGTTATCCATTGTTTAGATAGTAGGTACCGAAATATATGCGAATGTACGCATATTTAATGAGTTATTGCCTAATTTGCATACCTATAACTTTTTTTTTAGAGAAAGTGTAATACAAAAAACATTTCTCTTGATGTGAAGAATAAACTGGTAAAAATTCTTGAGTATATCTTTAAAGGAAAAAACAAATCCTATTCAACTGTAGTGTCTCCCCTTAATTAATTTAGATTATATTATTATATATTTAGATTCTTTGTGTATTAAGGCCTGGAATTATTCAAATGCATTAAATTACGATTATAACATGGATTAAAACTGGAGCATTCACAGTGCAGACATTTATTGGTACCATTCGGGGCAACAAGGTTTTGTAAACAATTGCCTTTAGAAAATGAATACAGTAGGAGCCCACTCATCCGAACTTCAGAGATCCGAACCTCCTGGTCTACAGGACAGGCTTAAATACAGTGAATACAGTAGCCTATCGATGCAGCGTAGGCCTCATTTGAGAATAAAGTACTGTATTTGATCAAAGCACACACTCAAGTGGAAATTTGTTTATTTTATTCTAGGCAACTGTAGGCCTATTATAGGCTAGGCTATATGAGTTGTTGGCTATTTGATTACAATTTTGATGCATTTTCACAAGTAATTAAGGGTATTTATCGGTCTATTATGAGTCTATATGAAACAAGTATAACACTTATTGAATTTGGTGCATTTTAACATAAGTTTCAGTCATCCCGACATTTCAGACATATGAACGCCCTTCGGTCCTGTTGGGTTCGGATAAGTGGGGTCTTACTGTAGATGCCAAGGATAGCCTACAATGCACTTGCAAATAAGACTGACTGAATGCCTTGTGCAACAGCTGTTTCATTGTTAAAAATATAGGTCTATATTTTCATGATAGGATAGATTTTTGATTTTTTGTTTGTCAATATTACCTAGCCTACAGTATACAGTAGCTAGATGTTTCCGTGGCTTGCCTTGCTACACTAACTTGCCACTCGCCAGCAACGAACTTGGACTAGGATATTGCAAAACCCCTTCCCTGGCGACAAGTTAATTCATATTACATTACATTACAGTAATACAATTAATACAAGTTATTTAGTATACACTTTTATCCAAAGCGAATTGCATTTAACGTAGGAAAAGCCAATGTACTACTACTTGCCAGAACTCACAAGTGCATCTCCTTTCTAAAACTAGTGACTAAGAGCATAATTTAGTGCTGAAGGCAAAGTGTAAGAATAGCAATCGAAAATACAATAGGCGCTCAAGAGGGAGGATCGATGTAGTACTTCTTGAAGAGATGCGTTTTGAGCCTGTGACGAAAGATGGGCAGTGACTCTGCTGGCCTGACATCAGTGGGCAGTTTGTTCCACCACTGCGGGGCCAGGACAGATAAGAGCCATGACCGTGTTGATCGACCGCAGGGGCCTCAAGGGGCAACAAGTCACCAACCTCATGTGGTAAGGTATCGTAGTAGCTTCTTTTTGCCTTCAGAATCCCGGAACCCTGCGGAGTCTGCATGCCTGCTGATGTCTCTCACCTTTGTTTTCCTGCACCTTGCGTTTTGCACTGTTTTTCTCCATTAAACCACTTGCTGGGCTTTGCTCCTGTCCTCTGCCTCTCGAGTTGTGAGTCTAAAACCAACAAGGTCATAACAATGAAGTTGTATGCAAAAACAGATTGCAGCCATTTTCTCTACACAGTTTGAGTGTAATGACTTTGACCTGGGTGGATTTACATCATTTGAATACCTTGCTCTTGAGCTCAAGCAGAATTATCAGTGCTCATTATTACAGCATATCGGCCACCAAGATATTTATCACTATTTCTACAGGAATTCTCAGAACTGATCTCACTTGGTGTCACTAGATATGATAGATTAATCTTGAATGGAGACCTGAATATTCATGTTAATAAGAAGGATGACTCCAAAGCTATGCAGCTTATGAATCTACTGGACTGAACGTTCGTATTACCCAACATTTAAATGGAGCCACTCATTGGTAACACTCTATATTAACAACAACTGGGTTAAGCATTAATAATGTTTCAGTAGTTGAATCACCTATTTTTGACCATCATTGTGTTTTTTGATGACAGCTTACAGTATGTTGTCAGTTGTCTGGAAAGGTCGGTTGGTCTCTCTGACTGTGTATTAAACTGGTTCAGAACATCCATCAAAGGCAGCAAGTTTTACCTCAGGCTTGGAGATCATGTGTCTGAGAAACATGACATGCTTCGTGGTTGCACAAGGGAGCTGCCTCGGTCCATTATTTATTGTCACTAGGATACATGCTGCCTCTTGGGGACATCATTAGAGAGTACAATGTATGTTTCCATGACACATACTGTACATCTCTGCTGAACCAAATGATGCTGCAGCTATAAACTCCATTACTACCTGTCTTTTGGCAATAAATAGAATGAGCAATAATTTTAGTTAAACGAGGACAAAACTGAAATCCTACTAGTTGGCTCTAAATCAAAAAGAGAAATGTTGTTTCAGACTTGTTTTGTTACAAGTCTCAGTGTTAGATTCAGATCTAAGCTTCATATCCCATGTTAACAAGGTGATGAAAACATTTTTTACACCTTAGCTAAAGTACGATGGTCCATCATTTATAAATCAAGAAGATATACCAGACTCACTAGACCCACACCAGTTCATTACAGTACAGAGCCAACAGGTCTGTGGATGATGACATTTCACTGGCCCTACACTTCGCGCTGGAGCACTTGGACAAGAAAAACACCAACGTCAGGATGCTATTCTTTGACTACAGTTCTGCCTTCAACACCATACGCCCCATCAACCTGGTCATGAAGCTCAGAGGTGTAGGCCTGAGCAGCTCCTTATGCAACTGAACCCTAGACTTTCTTGCAGAGAGACCAAAGGTAGTGAGAATAGGCAGCAACACCTCATCCATTCTAGGCTTGTGTCACAGTTGTCGGTGTTGCTGGTGTTACTCTGTATCAGGGCCATTGCCAAGAATTCTGGCCCCCCTTAAAGAATAATGGTGTGGGCCCCTACCAGGGGTGAAAATTAACTTTTTGGCTCACAGTGAGTCACCTTCCAAGGGGACTGTAGATGAAAAAATCTACCGGCCAAGTATTTCTTTTTTTTTTCAGAGAGCCTTCCGAAATCTAGTCGCCAATTGGAAATGTTACCTGCATTTGGCCGGTGGAAGTTGTTAATTTTCAGCCCTGTCCCCTACCCCTCCGACTTTTCGTCACCACTTTTTTCTAGCCTTTTTTTTAATATTATGTATAATTTTGTAATTATTTTTCTGTTTCTCCATGTTCTTTTTCCGATTAACCTCTCCATAGACATTTACTTGTGTACTTCCTGTGCTTGGACTGTCCCTGTCTGTAGCAGTTTCATGACTGGAACTACTATGAGCCTCTTCACTCCCTTCACTCTCTGTTTCTAACTGGCTAGGACCTGGCTCTGTAGACTGTAAGAACAGAACAGTATCTTCTTAAGATTTGGGAATAAATCTATGTAGCACTGTAGAGTTTACAGGAAGCTGGCTAGGTGGCTGTTGATTGGCTAATAAACACCCATATGCTGTTACAATCGCCCCTGGACATGGCGGCAAATGTAACATTTGACTTCTAGTGTGTCAATCAATATTGTGACTCTAGCATTGCTTGTAAAAACATTTGTTGACTGTTAACAGGTAGAACACAGATACAACTTACCTACATACAAATTGTATCCAAATAGTTCAAGAGGTTTTTGAGTAATGACATCAAAACCAAAAATTGTTACAATTGCCCCCGGTCTCCCCTATTTATTTGGACAGGAAGTAGCTGGGAAGCTAGCTAACATTAGCCACCTCACTAGAACAGTGCAGTGGTTGAGGCTGGCTAGCGAAAGCTAGCTTACTAGAACTGTAGTAGCTGTCTAGTTAATGGTAGCTAACGTTATCTAGCAGCTAGCTTACCAGAACAGTAGTTGGCTGGTTGCTAGCACTGTAGCTAGGCCTATTAGCTGTCTACTGTAGTTAAAGGAGTAGTTAAGGGAAAAATCATGCTTAGCCCTGTTTTAAGGTTACTTATGATCATATACAATGGTTCAGATCAAAAAGTTGACAAAACTAGCACTTTTGAGAAAGTCTGATAATTGCTCTACCACTGTTTTGGTCATACAATGGATGTGGGTGGGCACCGTGAAAAATCATTCAAAAAACATGTTAAACTATCAATTTCAAAGCAGAATAATTTCGTCATAGAAAGAGGGACCTCTTGTTTTTTTGTGGGCCCTGCTTGCTTGTGGGCCCTTATAATCATCATCACCTTTCACCGCTAAACAACGGCGCTGCTCTGTGTTCAGGCATAAACTGTGTATTCACAGAGTCATTACTTTAACACCGACACACCGGTGTTTTCCGCCCCCACAGTCGTTTTACCTATTTAGTTAATTTTTGTATATCAGCGCTCACTCATCGAACTCAAACAAGTGTCTGTGATCTGCCCCTCCGCGGACACACACAGCACAGAGCGGAGTCTAGAGCAACCAGATATCAGTTTCAATTCACGTGAAGAGAGTAGGGAGAGGGCAGGGGAGTTTATGGCCAGGGCCAGATTAACGTACCATGGGCCCCGGGGCTACAGCCCCCCCCCCCCCCCCCCCCCCCCCCCTGCTGCCACCTCTGCCCCCATTTCTGTCTCAACAAAGTATGATCTACAGTATGTACATTGCACAGTAATCTACACCTGTCCTATGAAATGTGCCACATGTATCTAATAAACGTGACTTGTGTCCATCGGATGCTATCTAGCTGTGAGAGTGAGATGCTAACAACCAGTGGATCACCTGTCGACAGGTCAAAATCGTTATTAGTAGGCTATAGAGCTTGTAAGTCAAATACGTCACAAGCCACGCCCATCGTTTTCCCGCCGATTTGTCTATGGGGAAATTAATGGGGAAATCTTCAACAAGTGATAACTTAAGTTAGAAGTCGGGAACCAGCCACCTATTTGGCGTCTCATAATTGTGTTATATATTACTCACAAAATATAGCATTAGCAGCACGACTTATCGATGATACGTAAAAGGTACAACGTTGTAGTACAACAGTGTACAATAAGAACTACTCTTCCCTGCTGGCCTTCCTGCCCACGGTCCCACAGTTATGACGTCAGTCCACGTTTTGAAAAGGAGCACTCAACAGAGGCATTGGTTACAGGGAGAGTTAAGTAAATCCTGAAGGCTAAAAACAGATGACGGGTCCATCTTCCTTATTAGTTTAAGCAAAGCCAGTGCACTTTTATGTTCTTTGTTTATGATGAATGCTTTGAACTGCTCTATCTCATCAACAAAGTCCTCCTGTAAATCTGAGTGGTATTTCTTCTGAAGCAGTGTAGCTGCTGAACAAAGGTCTTGAGATGAGAGGGTGTTAATTTTAAACCCAAAGCTGCTATTCAATGCATTATAGGATTCATACCTCCAGTCTAGTTCTACAAGTTTATCATTGATCACAATGAAAACATCCACAAAAAGCACCACCTTGAAATGAGACTAGACAGGCTAAATTAAAACTCTAGCATGCCCTAGCTATAGCTAAAGTTAAATTAATAACTAACTAACTAGCTAGATAGCTTCCTAACAGGAATTGTGCATGATAGGAAATGTTAATTGGTTTGGGACTGTCATTATTGTTTCCATAAATTAACTACTGTTGTCGAGCTAGTTAGCTAGTTAGCTTACCACCTAAAACCTAGCCTGTTAAGATACCACACACACACCCACCTAAGGACCACAATAGAAATAAGCTCCCAGGCTTTATTGTGTTTTATCATTTTGCCAATTACATACTTTTTATGTTTGATTCTGTCAATAAATATGTCAATGTCAAACTATCGATTACACTAATGAAATTATACTAAAGGAGACGAAGGGAGTTGCCAGCTGCCTTGTGTAACTAATTATATTAAAGGTGAAGGCGGCGAAGGGATTCCCTTAAGAATTTTATCTTCCACCTTATTTCCCTGTTTTTATATGAAGCACTCTGTGCATGTAATTTGTTTGTCGAAAAGCACTTTGAGCTGCATTTTTTGTATGAAAAGTTGCTAAAATAAAGTTTATTATTATTATTATTATTATTGTTATTATTATTAATATTATGACAACTACTACTACTGAAGCGCAGCAAAATGGGGCTTGGGAAGACAGCAGTAGCTGTTCATAAGCAACTCAAGTATTTGGCAAAATGTTAACATGAATGCAACAAAGCCCCCGTCCTGTCCCGTCTCCCCCCCCCACCACCACCACCCTTCAAACATACACATAGACACAAACCCAACAATACTCCATTTCCAGTTTCATGACTTTTATGATGTACTGAAATGTTCTGGAACTCTGATGCAGATTCATTTGAACCCATAGAAACAGCTTAGCCAAAGTCAACCACCCCACTAATAAAATATCTTGATCCCCAATAGGCACAATCAGGCATAGATAGGTGGCATGTTTTTCTGCTGGTGGCCCTCTCAACTCTCTCCTCCCACTGTGACACAGACATGAGCTAATGACTGATGAACCCTTTGACACAGAAAGGCTTGACATGCTCCTAGTGGGACTAACTAAAGACTTTCTAACAAGCTCTCGCACATTCACCAGGGCTATATTAAATCCAAACTTTGGCACCCGTCCTAATTACTGTGAACAAACCCGGAGCCAAGAGCTCCGTGTAACCTGGGCTGAACCCCCCCCCCCCTCGCCTTCCCGTCCCTGGAGTTCAAGATGATATATGAAATGCAGGATTCAAATAAGGCAGAGGGAGAGCAATTACTGGGGAAGCAAGATCCCTTACTCTGGAAAATGCCTAAATCCAGATCCTTGCCTCAATGTGCACCTCCCATCTCTGTAATGAAAATGTTTTTTGCAGTAGGATGGCTATCACACGGTTCTAATTTATGACATCCATGGAGGAGACCCATTTTAAAATCCTGTTTAAACTGAAGACAAAAAGCATAATTACCGTGAAAGATGCCTTTACTCTTGTTTACATTGTAAAGGGTTTCGTTTGTACAGTTGCTCAGAAACCTCAGTTTCCTGGCACAAGACAGGTATGAAGAAACATCAACCCTCCTTTTGTCTTGTTATTTGGAATTATGTACTTTGTTCCCAAGCCCAATTAAAACAATACATGTGCTGCAACGCACTGCAAAATAAACAAATCCCAACACTGTAATTTTCCTGCAAAACAATTGAGCTACAGAAAAAAACATTGTTTTGTTTTGTTGTTGTTTTCCCCTCTGAGTATAGGTTTGCACAAGAGCATGCAGCTCTAGTTAGCTATTGTCCTAGTCTGACTCTCAGACTGAATTGCCATTTTGTTTCACTTCATTATTTAGTTTGAACAAGCTCCAATTGCTGCCATGTTCCGCGATGGGCGTTGCCGAAGGAGTCCTCAGCGATTAGTTTATCCCCTAACCAATCACGTCACACAGTGTTATTCCGTCATCAAATTCAAAGGACGCTGATTGGCCTGGTTGGAATTCCAACCGAGAAATCATTCTGGCCTAGAGCCTTTGCAGACCCTAAATCGCATTTCGAAGATTTGAAAGCTCAGATTCAGGTGCTGGAGCCAGGCTACTATTGTCCCACAGTGTTGGCTACACCAGAATCATCAGGGTGGTGTGGTGACTAGCTGTACTTGTGGTATGCAGGAGACCTGGGTCGAAAATACCTTTTTAAATACTTTCAATTACATTAGCATTTGCTTGAGTCTGCCAAGAGTGTCAAACAGGTGGAGTTTGCATATCTGCACCACAAAAAACATTAGTTAAAATACAATAAATAAATACAGAATTTGAGGAGAAATTACTTAACACTAGTGAAATTATCTCTTCATGCAGCAAACAATCTGGTAAAAAATAAGATGGTTTGAGTCTAGAAATAAGATAGAAACTAGTAAATAACTTTTAAAACCAGATAATTTATCAAATATTTCCAAATCTAAGATTTTAAATCTTGGCAAGTACAGAAAAATTTGCAGTGTGAAAAGAGAACAGCTCACTGGTCATTGTACCAGACCAGAGGAATGCAAGCACAGTATTTGAAGTAGTCTTGGGACCAAGTTATGGTGTGCAGTTCCACCTAGGGACAAACAGTGGTTATCTGTGTGGTGCCACATGTGTGATGGTGAGAGCCCCTGATTGAATGTCTGAATGTGCTGTTTGCCCAGGCTAATTGAAAACTCTTGAGCGTGCATACATAAGAGGCCGTCCAATCTGTTGGCAGGAGATGACACAATCCCCTTCCCCCTCTTTCTCTCTCTCTCTCTCTCTCTATCTCTATCTTGGCTCTGGCATTACTGAAACGTGTTTGGAAAGAAACCTCTTATCATGCACTTGGGAAATCAATCATGCCTCCATAACACAATATAGCTTATGCCCCATCTATCTATCTATCTATCTATCTATCTATCTATCTATCTATCTATCTATCTATCTATCTATCTATCTATCTATCTATCTATCTATCTATCTATCTATCTATCTATCTATCTACCTGTTATCATCCATCCATCTCCTCTCTCCTTGTCCTTCTCCTAACCCGTCCATCCCATTCTCTATGTAAGTGTACTTAGGAAATGCCTGTATAATGGAGAGCTCAACTATGCAAATGCGTTTGTAGGTGTTACTGTATGTATTTAACACTGTTGGAAAGATTTTCTTAGGTTATGCTTTGTATAATAATAGGTTTGGCATAGGGCATAAAGGTGTGTGGCTTGTTATACATGGGTTCAAACCAGGGGCGTCATACAACCCCAAAAACCGAGGGGGCACGAGATAGCGAGGCGTTACTAGCGCGCGCAAATTGTTAGTGTTTTTTTCAGGACACAGCACACTACCAGTTTCCACTCAAGCGGTGTGAAATTAAACTTACCGGTAGCGTTCTTTCAAGGACTTTCAAAATAAAAGTAAGGGAAAACAAATCTACTTTTTTCACTCACTTGGCATTGGTCCGAATGATATACAGTATACTGAGGTATGAAGTATATTGAATCTGATATACTGAATAGCCTAATATGTGGAGGACCTGTTCATCAGTTAAGGACAACCTTAATCTAAATGTATGCAAGCAGACCATGAAAACGTGTTTATCTGAGACGAGGCTTCCAGGTCCAGTGTTAATTTGGAAGAAACCAAATCCACCGGGAAATATGGTGTTTGTCTTTTTGAAAGAGGTTATGGTGGCTTTTCGAGGTGGTCTACATAATTAAAATAATACATTCAGCTCAATAGAGAAAATAATTATAGCTCTGCATTGTAAAATGTAATGGTAAACAAACAATAACAGAAATGTTTAAAAAAAAAAAAAGAAATCTGAGGGGGCACATGCCTCTATAGTCATGACGCCTCTGGTTCAAACACAGCTGTGCTACCGTTCTTCAATCCATTTCAGTTCTGCTTACCATATCCATAGCCGTCCACTGATGCTTTTTTGTCTACTACTAACCCTAACCCTAATTATAAACCTATCTACTACTAACCCTAACCTAACCATATTAGATTTGTGCAAAATTCAGACAGGCTTTTGCTTGATAATTCAGATTCAACATGTTCTCTACTTCCAAGTGTAAGGAATTGTAGCATAATTTAGAGATAAGATAACTGGCATTAGGATGAATATTCCCCAGGCAAGAACAAATGTTTTTCTTGCTGACCCTCCTCCACGGAGCAGTGGTACATTATGAGCTTGTTTGCACACAGATACTGAGCAAAGTGGTGTCACAACTTAAGTCATCTACATGCCCTCTCGATCCTATTCTGACTAAGTTTTTCAAGACTATTTTTAACTCTGTGTATGAGGACACTTTAGCTATTGTTAACTGCTCTCTCAGTACAGGCCTATCGGCTCTTAAAACTGCCCTGGTAAAACCCCTTCTGAAGAAAAATGACCTAGACCCCTCAGTCCTCAGTAATTTTAGACCGATATCCAACCTCCCATTTTTAAGTACAACACTAGAGAAAATTGTATTCAAACAGTAAAATTACTTTCTAGATGCAAACTCTATCCTTGATACTTTTCAACAGCCCTGGTCAAGGTTGTAAATGACCTCAGAATCAACACTGAAGCCAAAAAGCTCTCTGTCCTTGTCCTTCTGGACCTGAGTGCAGCTTTTGACACTGTAGATCATGACATCCTTATTAGAAGACTTGAGAACTGGGTTGGCCTCTCCGGCCCAGTCCCTGACTGGTTCAGGACCTACCTAATTGGCTGGGAGTTTTTTGTCGCCTTTGGTGGTCACAGCTCAAAAAGCACTTCAATGACATGGGTTCCCACAAGGACTGTATATGCTACCCCTACATGAGGCACAATAATAGCTACCATAGCTATGCAGATTACACCCGACAGATGCTATGCAGATGACAGCTCTATATTTCTGTCACACCCGATGACTACAGCTCAGTTCACCACTTGATAAAATGCATTGATGCATGCATTTAAATGCATGGATGTCACCGAATTTCTTACAGTTATACCAGGACAAAACACTTTCATCATTGGTGACAAAGCTGAAAGGGAGAGGCTACAGTATATGGGCACTTAAAAACACAGACCCTGAACACACAATGCCATGCCAGAAACCTGGGTGTCATGTTTGATTCTGATCTGATTTTGAGGCCCATATTAAGAATGTGAAAATCGTTTTATCGTCTGAGAAAAATTACAGAATGTGGCAACTTTTTATCACCTGAGAAACATTACTGAGGTGAAGCCTTTTCTCTCCCAGGCTGACACTGAAAGACGAATGCATGCTTTTATCAGCAGCAGGTTGGATTACTGTAACGCTCTCCTATCTGGTCTACCAAAGAAAGCTATTAGTCAACTTCAAATGATACAAAATGCTGCAACACGTGTCCTCAGGTCCAGAAGGAGGGCTCACATCACACCAGTCATATAATCACTACACTGGTTACTGGCCAGTTTTAGAATAGATTTTAAGATTATTTTATTGGTTTATAAAGAACTCCATAGTTATGCACCTGGATACATGTCAGGCATGATTTTACGATATACACCAAGTAGGTCCCTGAGATCCTCTGGCACTGAACTTTGAACGGTTCCTGGATCAGGACCAAGTGACTGTAAGGAGGCATCCTTCAATTTTTATACCGCCTCTGGAATACCGTGCCAGAAAACCTAAGAATGAAACTGTGGGAACATTTAAGCGAGATCTTAAAACATACCTTTGTAATCTCGGTTTTATCATGTAGTTTTCCTGTGCTTTAATTTTTTTGATTTATTCTCATTTAAATTGTTTTACTGTTTCTTATTTTCTATTCTCTTTTACCATATATGATCCGTCCTGTTTTTTTTATTTTTTTTTATACCATCTACTAATATACTATGCTTTTATTTATTCTGTAAAGCACTGTGTGCTAAATTTATTTGTATGAACATGTGTTATATACAATTGATTTTGACTTCGACTTTGACTTTGATAATGAATTTGTAAGTGCGCCCTAAGTAACACTTTGCTTTTGTATAGGGAACACCACTGAGAACACGTTTGTGAAGTGTCATCTCCTGCAGTCCTAACGCTCCTGAATGTGGATATGTCCTCTCAGCACATCCCCTCTCTGAACCAGCGCCGGGCTTCATGTCTCATCTGCGCCTCGGGGCATCTCTCTGGGTTGAGCACCGAATTCAATCTTTGCTCCCCAATCAGAACTAGTAAAAAGCCCAGGCCGCAACGCTGCTCGGTCAGATAAATCTTTGTAGCTCATCCCTCTCTTATATTCTTTTCATCCCGGACCCCCCGGTGGCCCACATTAGAGGCTGCAGATGGCCAGGGGAGATTTAGGAGCTGCAATCCATCACTGTTATATGTTGGGGCCGCTGGACAGCACCGCCAGCCTCCCCTCCAGCTGGACTGGCCTGGTTCTGGCACTGCTTCGGCCCAGGCTTGGCCCACTTTGGTCTCACCTTCCCATGGCTAATGTCAGCTCTCCTTTTAATTCTGATCACAGATCATCCAGTATACAGCCGCCCCCCCCCCCCCAAACTGTGTTGTTTGTTCTGTCCTCTCAGCCTGTGAAGTGCAAGGCTAAAAGTGCAGGGTCATCTCCAATTGGCAGACCATACTGTTAAGTACTTACATACTTAAAACACAAATCACCAGGGCCTTTACAGGAATCCCTCCCCATAGCTCACCTCCTTCCTGAATATTCCATGGAAATCGTGCCAACTGAACACTGCCAAGAAAGGTTCTGATCTTGCAACAGAAGTGATTCGATGACCTTATAAGTAACTGTGTGAAGACTTGCATCGTCAACTCTACCATGAGTTTAGCTCACTGAGTTTGCAGGTCTTTCACATAGGAGACCCCGGATCAATCTGTGCTTTGACAGAGAACACAGAGAGGGAAATTATTCGTCTGGAATCGACCTATTACATTTTTTTATGGACTGCAAGTCGCAGTGGTTTTGCTGTGTGGCACATTGGAAAACTAAAACAGACCCAAAAAATCATCTTTCTTTTTCTTTTTTTTGCCAGGTATGTGTCAGTTGTATTCCATTTCTGATAATGTGCGATGCGCCACTTAGAAACAATACAGTTGCTCACAGACCATCTGAAATAATAAATGGTGGTCCTCCTCTCTGTGCCGGCTGATAGACACAGAGTGAGATTGGTTTTGTTGAATAAGAGATGAATCTCTCTGGGTGTCACAGACACCGCCTGCCCTCTGAAATATCATTATCTACAGGGGAAGGAGGTTAACTTTTCTAATATACCCTGAATACAAGGGAGACGCAGGGGAAGGAAACAGCTATGGTATCATATTACTGGTATCTCAGAAACAGGTGGGAATTTACCGACGTCACATCTTTCAGAGGATGTACACACACACACACACACCTAATGACATAATATGTTTTCCACAAAAAAAAAATATGTGTAGCCAGAGGGGTAATTGTGACGACGCAGTTTGTGATCACCAAGAGTGAAAGGAAGAGGCTGGTCTCACTCTTAAACTGTCCAACGGGCAGTGACTCAGCAAACGCTGCACACAGCACAGAGAGAGTGTCCTTGAGTTGTTGGGGGTGGTGGACAATGTTTACCATTCAAACAATTTGCATTTGTCAATAAGCTCGCAATACATATACATCTTAGAAAACATCTACATTGGTTTATTTGCAAGGTTTCTGCCATGGTGCTTTGTGGCATGTGATAGACTTCGGTGGTCCTCATAGGATATCAGGCATCAAGGTGAAGGACATTACTGTAACTTGCTTTACACTCATACAGCAAATGCAAGACTGAACATCCAATACGAAGATGAATACTTTAGAAATATGCTTCCAATTGGAATCCATACCTTATTCATTCACATTTCACTCAAGGCCTCAGTAAATCAATAATTCAGTAAGGGTGGATATGGGCTAGCTCCTGGAGTCTCCGGTGACCCGCAGTAGGTGGACAGACAGATGATACTAAATAAACCTTTGGTGCTCAGGGAGCACTAACACTTTCCATGAACCCCCACCTCTACTAGTCATTAAAACTACACTGAAGTGATCAAAGAGCAGACCACCTCAAATAGTGTCTGTTAGATCATTTCATCCTCAACCGTGACATCAGCTTCACAAAAGACCGTCAGATCACCCTTTACTTAATCGCCTCCCTTTCTCTCGTTCTAGCGATGCATACGGTTGCCCCCAAAGCCTTCCAGTGTGCGGACCCCAGTAAGGTGTGTAACCCCTGCTTGGACGCAGCCAAGGCCTGCAACCTGAACAACGCCTGCAAGAAGCAGCGCTCCGAGTACATCGCCAAGTGCAACAAGGGGGAGCCGTGCAACCGCAAGCGCTGCCACAAGGCCCTGCGGCAGTTCCTGGACCGGGTGCCGGCCGAGTTCAGCCACCGACTCCTCTTCTGCCCGTGCCAGGACGAGGGCTGCGCCCAGCGGCGCCGGCAGACCATAGTGCCCCACTGCTCCTTCGAGGACAAGGTCAAACCCAACTGCCTGGAGCTCCGGAAGACATGCCGTCAGGATCCCCTCTGCAGGTAAAACCACCTCGCGTTGTGGGGTAGGTGTGTGTGTGTGTGTGTGTGTGTGTGTGTTTGTGGATATACAGTACACAGGTCTGTGTTACATGTATGGAGCGGTATAGGATGAGGGCTGTGTGTATGCATACTGTATGCTGTTTTTCCCAGCATTTCATCATTTGTATTCTTGAGCATTTGTTTCTGTCTGTGTGTTTAGACGAGATTAATATACACTCTTTGCCATATACAGAGATACAATAGCTGAAATTCATTATCATATTCTGTGCTGTCTGTAGGCATATGCTGTTTTTTTTTCAGCATTTGTATTCTCGTATCTGAGTATTTGTTTCTGTGTGTGTGTGTGTATGTGTGTGTGTGTGTGTGTGTGTGTGTGTGTAGAGGAGATTAAAATGCACTTTTGCCATATACAGGCATACAGTAACTGTCTTTAGACCTATGCTTTGTTTAGTTTTTTTCAGCATTTTTATTCATGAGCATCTTGAGTATTTGTTTCTGTCTGTGTGTGTGTAGAGATTCAAATACACTCTTGCCATATACAGACATACTGTAGTTGAAATTCATTATCATATTCATAGTCATGCCAAATAAGATAAGAAAATTGAACGTGCCCTGTAGAGAATGTTTGACTGTAATGTTACTTCTCTCACCACATCCTACAGTTTTAAATTTCAGATTTGTAACTTTGCCAGAAAAGTAATTACAGATACTCAGGAAAGCCTAGCTATTAGAGGCAGGATGAAGATATGAGACTGAGTTGAAGGGACAACACTCAATTAGGCTGAACGAAACATTAGTGGATCACTTTGGCTGGAGGCTTCTATTGGATTCAAGCGTCCAGATTCAATTCACCTGCTCGGCCGTTACTTGTTCCCTTGCTGGGGAGCAGAGGTTCGGTCACCGAGCAGCCGTTCTGTCCCCAAGCCGTGTGTGTCAGTAGGTTATCTAAACTGAGGAAATTGGTACATTAGTCTGTTAACACCGCATTAAAATGGATCTACTGGAATAATTTGAGTCATACAAAAAAAAATATTTATGAGCTAAATGAAGTTAGACCAAAGAGCAAAGGCTGAAGACATCCTAAAAGTCCAACGGAATAGGACGTTATTGCAAAGCAGAAGACGCTGGAACACTTTTCCCTGCAACCTGCGTCATGCATGGTTAAAGGACTGAGACGGTCCAGTGACAGCGTAGCGGCCATGTTGGTGTGAGTGGCGGAATGCAGGTCCACTGCTGGCTCTCGATCTGACAGTCATGCAGCAGGACAACAACAGCTAGCTCCCCTCTCTCTCTCTCTCTCTCTCTCTCTCTCTCTCTCTCTCTCTCTCTCTGCCTTCAGAGGCTGCAGCCATGGGCTAGTACATCTCCTTCCTCCTCCATACTCCTCCGCCGGAAAACTCTTAGTGTGTACGCTACGCAATGTGCTCTGGTATCCTAATCCCACACACTCACCCACAGACCGGTCAGTCCACCTGGAGACCGTGCAGTTGCAGGATTAGTTTCTCTTAAACTAGGTCTTTCACTAGCCGTATCCACCAGTTATTCAGAGGTTCTAAAGGCGTTCTGTGGGCCTGCCACACCGGTCTCACCGTAGCGTTTTGTACGACTGTGTTTAGCAGGAGACTAAGCAACATGAGCCAACAATTCCCTGGGCCCAATTTTGAGAATGGCAGTTCACATTCATTCTACTTGAATAGAGGTTAGTGGCCTCCAAGGCTCAGTCATAATGGCTAAAACCCAATCCCCTCCTCTGCACTAAATCCATGCAGTGTGTTGCTGCTGTGGGAAACGCCATCCTCTACCACCGATTTATGATTGTCTTGATAATTACCTTGCGGTCTGCTTTGTGTAATCTGTTTTCAGGTGCAGTTTCTTGCCTTGACCTCGACACCCTCAGGTGTCTGTTGTGAACTTCCTTATTAAGACGTATGATATAGTCTGTTAAAGGCTTCATTACAGCGCCTCCTCCGAGTCTAAAAGCCATGTGGAGGTCAGCATGGCAATGTGAGGTCAACAGGGTAATATGATACACGCAAATGCTCACACACACATACACGCACACACGCATACCCACACTGGCAGCTGGAATGACACTATGATAATGACATGGCATCCACCCCACCCGAGTCAGTGCCAGGCTGCATGCAAGAGCATGCCACTAAAGATCCAATTATACTGCACCGAGACCCATGCGGTCGGTGTTGAATAATGTTCCCCTGCTTATTTCTGCCTGAGATGTCCACAGTCACTCTCTCAGGTAGTCTGGGAGTGGCATACCTGCTGCCCGTCACAACAAATCTCTCTCTCATAGACTTGTCAATGCACAGATCTGTCTGGTTTTTAAATGATGAGCGCAATGTTCTGCACAGCGATTTCCCTCCCCACCCCTCGTCCTCCTGACGTGGACCGGGCCCGTCCTCTGGGTCCGCTCTGCCTGCAGACAGGTGGACGAGATCCGGAAGGGTACCATCGAACCATGCGAGAGATGCCTGACTCCACAAACAGGCCGATATGCAGTCAGAACCCATTTCCTCCAACAGCAGAAGGACGGAGAGGGGGGGAGGGAGGGAGGGAGGGAGGGAGGGAGGGGTAGTGGGTGGAGTGATAGAGGGATGGAGGGATGGGGGGGAGGGATCAGGAATCGATCGGGCTACAGCTACAGTGCCGCAGCAGAGGTCAGTGTTTTTGGTCAAGGGGGCTATGGATCTCCGCACGCGCACACACACACACACACACACACACACACACACACACATGGCTGCCGTGGTCATCTGACACACCGGCAGAGCTCACTGCCAACTGGCAGGGAGTGAGACGTGTAGGGGGGGTGGATGAGAGCTAACAGCTGCATCGACTTCCGCTGGGGTCGTGTCGCGTTGATATTTTTCCACCGTCCTGTCCAAACACACACTGCATTCCTTACCAGAACGCGTTGCCGTGCCGACGAACCCTATGTTTACCATCGCAAGGGACTGACCGGTCTGCTCACCGGTGGGCGGACGGGCTATATTTGGACGTGTATTGAGCCGCGCTGAGCTGCGCCTCGGCCAGCCTGCTTTGAGCACACAGGGCTCTAGGAGTCGTCCGTCCGTCCGTCCGCGCGGAGTCCAGCGAGTCTCATATGTACCGTATCGATTGGCCAAAGAGTCAATGCAACACTTCTATCTTTGATTTATTTCCTCTGCTCTCCGGCGGTCACTGCGCACCCCTGTGATTGAGTTCTTTGGCCGCTGGGTTTCAAAGGAGCGGGCCGAGAGGCTATCGATCACCGCCCGGGTAACCTGACCCATTTTGGTGGATATCTCAGGGCTTTGCTTACAGCAAACTTCACCACCACCTCCCCTCAACCACCGCCACCCCCCCCCCCCCCCCATCCCATACCGCCCCCCATCCTGCCGTACGTCAAGCTAAAACAGCCAGCACTGCAGTGGGGGACAGCACAGGGCAGGAGAATGACCGGCCCGGATGCCATTTCACTGTGGCTTCAGAAGAGCACGTGCTAGAAACTGCTTCCTTTCGTCACACATCACGGCCCCTCCCTCCCTCCCTCCCTCCCACCCCCACCCCAGCCCGTCAGACAGCCACAGTGCAGCTTCTCGAAGGCCGGGCTCACACTTCAGGATTTTTGAGCCAATTTATCCCCGATCCACCCCTCTCAACAATCGGAGGAGAAATCTGGTCTGGAACGTTAGTCGGTTGATGTTCGGCCCAGATGATATTGTATTGTGAGGGGTTTACAGATCCAATCTTAAACCTTCCATTCAGCTCGCAGACCCATCGGGGACGCCCCGAGAATATCAAACATGTTTGATATTTAAGGGAAGACACTACAGTCGAATATGATTTATTTTTCCTTTAAAGATATCCTCATGAATTTTTACCAGTTTAATCTTCACATCAAGAGAAATATTTTTGTATTACACTTTCTCTCCCCAAAAAAGTTTAGGTATGCAAATTAGGCAATAACTCATTAAATATGCGTAAATTAGCATATATTTCGGTACCTACTATCTAAACAATGGATAAAGTCAGGCTTAAAGTTTTCCTTTTGTTTTGACAATATACTAAAAACTTAAATATTTACAGCTGGGTTTGTGAATACAAGCTTATTTTCAAGATATATTGAAAAAATACAGCATACTCCCATAAAAAAATAAATTGCCATATTTTTAGACACAAAATGCAACCTAAAATGAAAAGACAACAAGATATTCACAATTCCAGCTGTAAATAGTTGCAGAATACATCTGAGAGTCAGTATGTAAAGTTTAGTGAATGCACCTGATCTGGAAGTTGAGATAGCAGGAACCGAGTGACGTCAGGTACTGAAAAAACGTAATTTTCAGAAAATGGCCGATAAAGATAAGCATTATGCATTCATATGCTTATTTCACAGGTGCAACAAGTCTCGCCATTTCTCTGTTAATGTAGTGATAGTATACATGTTATAGTAGAAGAATATCTGAAAATCTGAAAATGTAAGTTCTGAAGAAAAAACACCATTTTGACTGTAGTTTCTCCCCTTAAGATTATTACGCCACTACTTTACAAGTGAGATGGCGAGACCAGTGGTTTGCTCCCTCGGGCACGATAATATCCCGCAGTGTGTGATGACCTGTTATTTTCAAATCTTGTCGTGCGTGCGTTTGTGATTCGCGAGAAGAACATCTGTTAAGATTTTCCTTACAGGTATGTGCGTGATGCTCATAATTTCAAAATCGGTTAGGATTTTAAATATTCTGTAGTGTGAGCCCGGCATAACAGTAAAAGTTAAAAACCTGCGCCTTTTGTTATTCCTGAGACTCAGGTCGGCGTCACGCTGTCTCCTTCCCCCGAGATGAGTGGCGTGGAGAAAGGCCTCCAACTAGGGTTCCTCCTCCCCCTGAACGGAGGACTATCGCATACCCATGCCGGCAAAGCCCAGCCCGGCATGCCGTAGCTACCTGCTCCAATCAGATCACCGCTGAAAGAAAGGCGCGGTACGGATGAATGGAATGGTAGCTAGATCTGGAGGGAAAGCTGCTCAGATCATTTCAATCCATTGGATCACCGTCTTCCTGTCTAGCTCCCAGTCATGTCATGGGGAGCTCTGCCGTCTATTGTTAATACAAACACTTTTAACAGTGGTTCACTTGTGGCGTATGTAGTGATTAAGGCTGGGCTCTGATTACTTCAGGACTCTCATGAAAGACATGACGTGATGTTTCCTTTCACTGTTGTATCACGGCTGAAGGATTTTTTTAATTACCTGTAATAGCCAATCCCTTATCTCTTGTATGTCTATGTTGTACTGTATATGAGGTACAGATTATTAGATTTAGTCTACTGTAGCTTGGGAGCTCAGTTCACCTTAGTTCTTATGCTGTATTAAGGGTGTTTAGATAACCCTGAATAATCTAATTAACCTCAATAAATAATGTTGCTGCAATGTGTGACAGGTGATTTCGCCTTCACAGCAATGGCATAACATCTAATAGATGTCTATAATGAAGAGAGAAAGTGTGTGTGTGTGTGTGAGAGAGAGAGAGAGAGAGAGCGTGATAGATGTGTAAAATGGGGAGAGAGAGATGGAGGGAGAGAGAGGGAGGTGGGGGTGTTATCAATATTTTTATCTGCTATTCTAAACAGGAAATAACGAGCCAATGTGCCAAGGCTCCTATAAAAAGTACAAAAACTGGTTTCTTTATTCCAATACGATTTGCAAAACGGGTCTTTCGAGAGAAACACGCAGGTTTCTAGCAAAGCACACCTGGGTATCTTCAACACACCATTTTATTCAAACTCTCGGACTGGAAACCAGACATTGAATCTGATAGGCTAAAAACACCATTTGATGTCATGGAATGGGCGTTACAGGGGGAGCCTCGGGAAAGCAGTTACAATAAACGTTCGGACCAGACGACACAGCTGAGGTGGGGGAGTAACCCCCTCTACCCCATGTGGATGCTCTGCTGTAGACCCTTTCTCACCTAGCTGAGAGTAAAGGCCAGAGAGAATGTTCCCATGAGATCAAATCAACCGGGAGCTAGTGTCATTGAAATCAAGCTTTGTATATTAACAGTCGTCTGCTCCAGTAATTCAATAATTCCCATCACAGGGGCAAACACTGATTTGCCTTTGATATCCTGGTCACCAAACAAGGTCATGTTTAATCAAATGTCAAGAAGTGGAGTGGCAAATTAAAAAGGATCAATTAAATGAAGATTACTGAAAGGGTTGGCCTCATTACTTCAGTGTGAGAGTTTGTCACAGTGTTTTAGTGAGCAGACAGACGATCAAAATACAGCCTCATTATTGATTGAATGCCATGTACCCATATGGCCTTTTGGTCAGAGTGAGTATCTCAACAACTCTGTAATGAAATAGCCTTGTGTTTCCAAATAAATGGGCCCTTTTGATGGTCCTTCAAAAGGACAGTTGCCCCAAGCTGTAGTCAGGCTACTTTGATTGAATAGAAAGAGAGGCTTTAAGCCAGAAGTATCGGAACTAATCTTGAAGCTAAAAGCCTGCTGCTGTAGAATGTGCTAGACTGCACCCTGAACTCTTCCTGGAAAACAGCCAAATAGGGAAGATTTGAGCCCTCCACCTGTGATTTCATTGTTTAGCATTGTCTCCCAAGAAACGTGACCAACGTGACAATATGTGTAATATTTGAAACACCAATATGAGGCACATTTGAGAAATATGATGCCATGGGGTTCAGGGTCTGCATGAAATATGGGCGCAGTCATAATACGATGTCTGTTTCTCTCCCACATTCCATTATAGATCCATGGTTTCCTATTTTGACTTATCCATTTACAGTTTGTTCTGTTGTCAGCATTATAAGATTGTGGTTGTGCAGTTAATAATAGCACAGTAGATTCTGTTGTAGCCTGTGCCATGTCAGATGAATGCAGCGTGAATGATAGTTATTGTCCAACCCTCTTTTGTTGACGGCTATGATATGATTCAACTTCTAAAACCAATCAATTGACAGAAGGACAAAGAAGTGTGCTCCATGCCGCCACAAGGCCATTACTGCAAAAATGAAATTCTTGACGTTTCGATGACAATTAGAGACGATTTGTAGAGAACGCCCTGTAGGAATGTCTTTTGTTTTTATCTATTGTCACTTCCAATCATTGTATGGTGGATTGTTCTAGGCCCAGCTCTGCTGATTAGGAGGGAAGCTAAAGAGCTCCACTGTCTGATATATTTCATGAGTGATTCTCTGATATTGAGGGATGATTTCAAAGAACAGCAACAATGTCCAATTTTACCAAAACCAAGAACTCATAAACTCCTATATACAGTACTAAGATGAAAGGAGGGACAGATTAAGTTTTTAATGAAAAATAATTTTGTCTAAGACGTTTTATTTTTTTAATGCAGAGAGGCAATTGCTGCAGCAAATGACTTAAAAGTGTGATAACTCTGATGAATTTCCCCATTATCTTTCACGAGGAAATGGTTTCTTGACAGCCATTGGTTTGTCGTACGCAGGGGGCAAGAACATTCCCATGTAAAAGCTATTAGTTTTCTATGAGCGAAACAGACGGGCACTCAACCCCGGGCCAATCACTGTGTTTAGAGCATCAGACTTATGAAAGGAGTGTACCTCGCTGGGGGGCTCCGTGCCCCCCCCCCCCTTCCAGGGCCCAGAGTGCCTGAAATGGCCATACAACTCTGTGTGCTCGACAGCCTGTAATTTCACCAGCCCTTTCTCGCCTGGGGATAATGGAAGTCTTGAAACGTGCTGCATCTTGACGCTGGAAGACTATTGTCCAAACAATCTGGACAACTCTTTAACTTTAAATTACTGTTTTTAAACTGTCATTGTCGGGGAGGCTTTCTGGGAAAAGAAACTCGGTGGTCGTGGTCGCTCCATGTGTCCAGTCGCTATACACTGAGTGAAAATGTTCTTGTACAAAGTGTCAGGCCTTGCACAAGTGGACCCAGGGATTTGACTGAAGGACAAACCTAGAACAGAGACGCGCAGCTTGCTTTCCTTACCTCCTCGACTTTCTTTTCTGTCCATTATCCTCTCATCAAGTGATGGAGGGGAAAATGCATTTTCTACCTCCCAGGTGTGTGTGTGTGTGGGGGGGAGAGCTAGAGGCAGAGAGAGAGGGTGTGTGTTTGTTTGTGTGTGTGTGTGTGTGTGTGTGTGTGTGTGTGTGTGTGTGTGTGTGTGTGTGCATGTGTGTGTGTGTCTAGTGTACAGATGGAGATGGAGCTGGAGTAATGAAGTGAGCTTGAGTGGAGCTTTGCCAGAGCTGGCTCTGGGGCTAGGATCCGGGACTAGGAGCTGGGGCTAGAAGCTGAAGAGCTGGGGTTAGGAGCTGGGACTAGGAGCTGAGGCTAGGAGCTGGGACTAGGAGCTGAGGCTAGGAGCTGAGGCTAGGAGCTGGGGCTAGGAGCTGAGGCTAGGAGCTGAGGCTAGGAGCTGGGGCTAGGAGCTGAGGCTAGGAGCTGAGGCTAGGAGCTGAGGCGAGGAGCTGGGGCTAGGAGCTGGGACTAGGAGCTGAGGCTAGGAGCTGAGGCTAGGAGCTGGGGCTAGGAGCTGAGGCTAGGAGCTGGGACTAGGAGCTGGGACTAGGAGCTGGGGCTAGGAGCTGAGGCTAGGAGCTGGGACTAGGAGCTGAGGCTAGGAGCTGAGGCTAGGAGCTGAGGCTAGGAGCTGGGGCGAGGAGCTGAGGCGAGGAGCTGGGGCTAGGAGCCGGGACTTGGATCCAGGGCTAGGGGCTGGGGTGTTGTGGCCAAATGGTTACTTTTGTTTAAAAACCCTTTCGTCTTTGAATCCTTTATTTGTCATGCATTCAATAAAGGGTGAACTCACTTAATCTTAGATACCAAGACATTTCCTTTATACTATAGTAGGTATTTTGGTGCGAAGCTGACCATGAGTGGTCTTCCTAACCAATCAACAAATAGTTGCACAACATGCGACACCATGTCCATATTTGGGAATTTATTGGCCCAAAGAGGTAAGGGACTTACTGTGACTTACGTGTTTCCAATTGTAAATGTCAATGTAAATTAAAACTTTCAACAACAGATTTACCCTTTTAACACAGTACTGCCACATGAAGCCCTGCCTGGTTTATAACAGAGAACAGATATGGATGATTGTGATTTTTATGATAATAAAGTTTTAAAGTATAATGTTTCCACAGGGGCTAGGAGCTGGGACTAGGAGCTGAGGCTAGGAGCTGGGACTAGGAGCTGGGACTAGGAGCTGGGACAAGGAGCTGGGACTAGGAGCTAAGGCTAGGAGCTAAGGCTAGGAGCTGGGACTAGGAGCTGAGGCTAGGAGCTGAGGCTAGGAGCTGGGACAAGGAGCTGAGGCCAGGAGCTGGGGCTAGGAGCTGAGGCGAGGAGCTGAGGCGAGGAGCTGAGGCTAGGAGCTGGGACTAGGAGCTGACACTAGGAGCTGGGGCTAAGAGCTGTGACTAGGAGCTGGGACTAGGAGCTGACACTAGGAGCTGAGGCTAGGAGCTGGGACTAGGAGCTAAGGCTAGGAGCTAAGGCTAGGAGCTAAGGCTAGGAGCTAAGGCTAGGAGCTGATGCTAGGAGCTGGGGCTAGGAGCTGGGACTAGGAGCTAAGGCTAGGAGCTAAGGCTAGGAGCTAAGGCTAGGAGCTAAGGCTAGGAGCTGATGCTAGGAGCTGGGACTAGGAGCTGAGGCTAGGAGCTGGGACTAGGAGCTGAGGCTAGGAGCTGGGACTAGGAGCTGAGGCTAGGAGCTGAGGCTAGGAGCTGGGACTAGGAGCTGAGGCTAGGAGCTGGGACTAGGAGCTGGGACTAGGAGCTGAGGCTAGGAGCTGGGACTAGGAGCTGGGACTAGGAGCTAAGGCTAGGACCTGGGACTAGGAGCTGAGGCTAGGAGCTGGGACTAGGAGCTGGGACTAGGAGCTGAGGCTAGAAACTGGGACTAGGACCTGGGGCTAGGAGCTGGGGCTAGGAACTGGGGCTAGGAGCTTGGGCTAGGAGCTGGGGCTAGGAGCTGGGGCTAAGAGCTATAATTAGGAACTGGGACTAGGAGATGGGGCTAAGAGCTGTAATTAGGAACTGGGACTAGGAGCTGGGACTAGAAGCTGAGACTAGGAGCTGGTGTGCTGCAGAGAGTGTTACCTCATCATTCTCCCTCAGACAAATCCCTAGCCTCTGCGACTCCTCGTTCAGAAGCCGGCAGAAAGGGACAGAGAAAGATAACAAGCAGCCTTCTATTCAGATCGTTCATTCTGTGGTGACAGAGCCACTGCAACAGAGAGAGAGAGGCACATTGCATTACAAAACAACACCTCGCTTATCTCAACTCCCTTCCCAAGTCTCCCTTCCCAAAATCACATTTGCCCAAAGATTATGCTACTGGAACTACCGCTTCCAGTCAGTTAAAATGCCTGTAGCCCTGCTGCTAGACTTGGCACTATTAGCATACAGGCACGCTCACTCAGGGCAGTTGCCTCTGACCTCCAGTCTAGGCACAGGGGGTCAGGGAAGGTCAGTATGAGTAAGTCACGGACGTGGCGGAAGGGAGAGAGCACAAGAGAGCTGAGTGTTGGTCTCTCTTGGGAGGGTGAACCGTTCGCTCTTAGTGGGCAGTGGTGACACATAAAAACAGAACTCTGCACACACCTGATGCTAGCCCATGGATAGGAACACTGACTTCAAGCTCATCAAGCTTATCAGAGACACACATAAACAACAACACTATCACTTTTTTCAGCTCCTTCCTATGGGAGCTGAGTTGGGTAATGTTCAAGCTGGCCTGTATAAGCACATACAGCTGCCAAACGAGAGATGCAATCATTTGGTCCTGACAGAAATGTAATGAATAAATCTATCTCAAAAGCTATGAAGTAAAAAACTAAAGACAATGCCGGAGCACTTTTCAGACATTACCACGTCGGTTGCTATGCAAGACACCTGTACTCGTAACCACAAAATTAGCATGCTGGCCACAGTTGACAGCTTTGTCAGAGAAACAGAGTTGCCAAAAATGCGTGTCTGTGTGCTGATCCACTCTGGTGGCTTGTTGTGTATGTGCTGTGTAGGTCCAGACTGGCTGATTTTCACATGAACTGCCTGGTGACTCAGCACACAGTGAGCAGCTGCCCTAACGAGGACAACTACCAGGCCTGCCTGGCCTCCTACGCTGGTATGATAGGTAAGTACAACAGAAGTGAGGGGCTTTGGGAGGTGTGTACTGTACCTCCCACGTCTACGCCTCCACCAGCACCGGCACTACAGTGATGGAGGAGAAAAACTGGGTTTACTCAGTTAAAACATAATAACCATCTGTGGTTATTTCACAGTCTTAGATCACAGTCTTATATCACTGTTACAGCTAGCATTAAAGGACTCTGTGTACTTTGTGTACTGTGTAGTCATGTACACCATGATGGAGGTCTTATTCAACTTGAACAATGCAGTCCTTCACACAAGGCATGTGGGCGTTGCATCCTCCCCAATACGAGCCTTTTACTAATTACCCTGACTGACAGGTTTTCCGCGGTGAAAGCTGACGGTCCTTGAATCCTGCTGAAAATGTTCGATCGTTGTAAATATTGTATGATGCGAGGTCTCTCTGTTATGTTCCATACCCATATGAGAATGGATACTTCACATCTAAAATAATCAGTCAGCAATGCACCACCCTCCGCAGGTCCATCTCTCTCCCTGCGCCTCCACGGTTCAGTCTGGCCCACGTGGGCAGTTTAATAAGACCGCAGGCCAGCGCAGGTGTGCTGTTTATAGTAAATGTAGTCCATTATTTTCCATTAGCGCCCTGAGACTGTTGTGTGTCATGTCTGTAACCCCCATTTCTGAAGGGACGGACATGACCCCTAATTACGCAGACGGCAGCCACAGCAACTGGACCGTGTCCCCGTGGTGCACCTGCAAAGGCAGCGGCAACCAGGAAGAGGAGTGCGAGGGCTTCCTGCGCTACTTCACCGACAACACCTGCCTGAGTAAGTGCCGTGCGGGGAGGCGCTGTGCGAGCGTTTGAAATGTGTTTTCGGTGTATGACTCGGGCCCGGCGGTCGTTCAATATTTACAATGCGTCCTGTGATGCAACGGTGTGGTAGCTGCTCACCGCTACCGAAGAACTCGCTGCATGTTCTCCCTTTGAAGCCAGACCCCGGCGCCTTGCAGAGATTGCAGTGCAGTGCGCCAATTCTGCTGAACGGCTGATCTTGTAGTGATCTCAGCCGTGCTGTTGGTTCAACCTCTCATTCCCCTCACAGCCCATAAATCAGTGTGTACAGTAGGCACGATAACACAAAGCAAGATACCCTCCTTGTCGACAGATCAAGTCTGAATTAATGTTAGATATTACCTTAGAAATTCTCATCCCTTCTCAATATCTCTCCTTTTGGCTGGTACTGTATCTAAAACAAAAAATCCTGTTCAGTTTTAGATGTAGTATGTTTAATGCCACTCATATAGCAAAGGCACGCAAAGACGGATTCAGTACAAGGGAATTATGAAAGGGTGGTAAACTCAAACATCCCCACACCATTTAGCAGTAAAAAGACCAGCCGCCACCACGCTATTGCCATGAAGCGTGCAGTCAGTGTCATCAGAGGTACAAGACACCATTGCCTTTAACATGCTCCCATTCGGTGGGTAATGCTCTCCGACTATTTCAATAGATTGCTGGAGTGCAGTTTTTAGCTGAGTCCGCAACATGAAGGATGAGGCTTGTAGCTGAAGAGGCGTCTTGAAAAATAACACAAAATGCAGCCTGTCCTCTTTGCAGTCAGGGGGAACAGCAGATTAACTGCTGTAGATAGGGCTTTTCTTCTAATAGCATGGGGGAGTATATCAACAGTCCATAGGAATACAATGTATACCTTCGATTTTATGAAAGGCAAAATCAGATTCTGGTTACCCTGAAGGTAACAGCAATAGGATATGCCCATGGGTTAAAATGTGAAGTCATTAAAAAATGGAATCGCTGTCGGCAATGAGCTAAATCATGGAGTGGAACACACCGGGTGCAGTAAAGTATGTTCCGCTGGAGCCCTCTAGCCAACTTTAGAGATTTATTCGTTGGTTGATGTTGGCTATACCAGCACCCAAACAACCAGATGCAAATCACTACATCCCTGCCTCGCTAGTCCTTCCTTATTTCACGTGTGGAAATTAAAGCATTTTCATTCAAGCTTCACATTCCTCACATTATTATTATGCATCCTACATCTGTAACCAATGCATGAGTGTCCAGTGAAACTAAGAATCTGAACTGCAGGACTAACATTATGCGTGTGTGTGTGATTATGCATGTGTATTTCTCCTCCCTCTCATTTGTCATTGGTGGGAAAGTACAATGTCATTTCTCCTTTGTTTGAGTGGTCTGAATCTGATCAGTCACATAAATCTATTCAAAGTCATCTCTGCGCAGTGACCTCATAATGGAGGTGGTTGCCAAGCAATTACATGCCTTCTTTCCGCCTGAACAGAAAGCAACAAGCACAGTGTTTTAAATGGACGACCGGTTGAAGTGAAAATGTACTCTGTCCTCCTGGTTCACCCCGCACCCGTCTGCAGAGCTGACAAGAGATGGATTTGTCACCCATCTCCCGCAACCACTCTAACCCCCCTTCGCTCCCCCTCTCTCCCTATAGTTCTCCGCTAGGTCACTCCCTCTCTCTCCCTCCCTCTCTCTCTCTCTCCATGAGCTAATTTATTTGCTTTTAAAGGATTCCATCCCTCTGTTGTGTCTCTGGTGTGGAGTAACTGGCAAACAAATAGGCCTCATCAACTTGAGTGCAGATATTATGCCACCATTTGGTCAAAACCGCTGCTGCAAATTGAGCAGAACTGTGTTTCACAGCATGAAAAGTTTTTACGAGGGTCATTTTTAGTCAAGGACAAAACTGTTTGTGGGTAAACAGTGTTTACTGCATTCTTCACTGCATCCTCATAGGACCTCTAAGATGATGCAGAAGCCTAGTTTCTGTAATAAATCAATAGATGGTAGAGCGAACGTTGTTAAGCTCGTAGTCAGGCATAGATTTAAGGAGAGATTTAAGCATAGATTTGGGAGCCCATTTCAAATTGTGCCCCCCTAGTGATCTGGGTCCTGTTTAAAATGTTTTAATCATAGCCGCCCCTGCTCCGTTAAGATGCAGGTGATGTACAGTATGATGGGCTTAGAGTAGTGCTACAGAAAACAGTATAGGCAAGCTCTAAGTTATATCATCGACTGACAAATCTACTTTGAACTAGTTTGGAGAGGAGGAGCGATCTAACCAACAAAGCAAAGACAGATTCACTGATAGATCACACACCAGAATCTGGGCAGAGGACCAAGAGATTGACTTAGAGCTGTCTGTTGGCTAGCTAGCTCCCCCGGCACCATTGAGAATAAAGGACTTTATATATCCTTATTCCCTACAGGAAATGACATTATATCCTTATTCCCTACAGGAAATGCCATTCAAGCCTTTGGATATGGAGCAGACAGCATGTTCCACAAACCTGAGTCCGTCCCCTCCACCCCGTCCACAAAGCCTGGGTCAGAGGTGACGCGGGGCACCTCGGAGCCCTCCGACAGCCCCAGCAACGTCCAGCCAGGGGTCCAGGGGAAGGCTGGAGGAGCACCTCAGATCCCCTGGGTGCAACAGGTTTCACAACATTTACCCCCAATCAAACCTGTCCCGATCTCTGCTGTGTCAGATTGTGCATAACAAGAATGTGGTGTGTCTGGACGAACCCACAATCTCTAACCTCAAAAAAAAAAAAAAAAATATATATATATTTTATTTAATATAGGGATAGTGCATATTAATGGACAAAAACATAAGTGTGATCGTAAATACGCCAGATTATAGCAAGCTGCTAATTTCCATCTGTAGTCCCTACAGCAATCCATTCTGGTCATGGGGATCACTCATACTCCACGATGCAAGATAGATTATAACATTTGGTTGAAATATTGTCTTTCAGATTCTTTAGAAATGAAAGGCACCGTTGCATTTTCTCAAAAAAGGCAAAAATGTTTTATGAACACCCTCTGCCACAAAAAAGCACTTTATCCTGTGTGATCCTAGTTCGGTACTCTGTTAGCTACAGTTGGGGTACAGTTTTTTCCCCACCACTGAAGGCATTGCTCTGTTGCACACACATAAATCCACAGGTGCCTCGCTTCAGTGCAAGACTAATGGTGTTTTTGACCTATCTCTGAGACCCAGTTATCAGGCTTGACTGAATTAGGCACAACAGTCCATCATTACGCTTGTACCAGATAGCAGGCTTGGTGTTGGTCGATGCCTTGATTATCGTAGAGGTATTCATGTCGCCATGTTTCATTCAAGGCTTTGATAGCATGAAATGATATGTATTGCTTATGGCAGTATTGCTCACCGTTCAACATTAACATGTTGAACAGTGAGCAATGACAAGCTTTCAAACGTATTAAGTGGCCATCTCTCTCTCCCTGCGCCGACTGTCTGCCCGTACACAGACCCACTTTGTGGTAAAGACAGCAAATTAATACCTTAAAATGGTGTGAGGCTGAGAATTAATGAACAAGCTTGGCTGATAACAATAGCAGAGAGGGGGGGGGGTGCGGGGGCCGAGGCGGAATTGCTTTCTCCAAGGTTCTGTGTGTGTGTCAGTATTGATGCTGCGCTCTGTGGCTCTCCGCTGCAGCGAGATGCTTAATTTATTGTAAAAATGGTAATTAGGAAACAATAAGACGTGTGATTACTCAAGCAGGAAGTTTATAATTAGAGACAGAGCCAGTGGGGACATTTTGGGCGGCCCCGCATTCTCTGGCAACTATGGCTGGCAATTAAAACTTGTCAAACTTCCATCGTAGATTAATTGGAGGAGTACTGGTCTGAGTCCTCTTGGCAAAAGATTGGCCTGTCTGGCCATGTAAATCTCAGATAGCCACTGAGGACCACACACGCGTCCAGTTAGCAGGGATGATATCTTATAGGGAGTATCTGGTTTGCTACTGAGGGAACAGACAGACTGTCTCAGACTTCATATGTAAACCAAAGTGCCGCTTGATAAATGAGGCGCGTGGGCAGATAGAATGATTGGCAGGAGGACGCTCCAGCTGAGTTTCTATTCCAGATAGAATGATTGGCAGGAGGACGCTCCAGCTGAGTTTCTATTCCAGTCCATTTCCCTGCACCTCAGCTACCAGCTACGTTTGTTCTCATGTAATGACTGGAAGTATAAAAACATTAGTCTGACATTACCGATATTACTGACAGTTTAGTAGATTGTATATGCAGGTAAAAAACCTATTGTTGTTGTCTGCTTGTTTAAAAGTGCCTAAGGAAATTATGAACTTACTCGCTAGGCCAGTGTCGGGCTCACAGTACAGATAGCTTTGTTTTGTGTCTTTATTTCTGCAGAAATCTGATTTGAATTCATAAAGCCGTTGTCCTTTGATCCTACTACATATTTCTGAGAATCTGGGGAATAACACTGTGTACTGTGCTTTCATGCAGTGGCATGTTGGTTCATGCATTATGTAAGCAGGCTATTGTGCGAGAGAATTATCCTTGCCCTTTCACAGTGTGTGCTTGAGTACTCTAGACTACCGGCACCCCATGTTGATTTTCAGCTCAATTGAATATAATTGATTGTGGACAAAAATCAGCAAACCTTGGGTTACGCAATAATCAGCTCTGGGAGGCTCAGCTATATGTTAAGGATTGGCCAAGCGCTGATCAATAGTGAAAGGTTTTCACTGTCTATACTGTACGCTTTAACTAAGGCCATGCTACAGTAAGTATATGCTGTGTGTGTGTGTGTGTGTGTGTGTATATATGTATATATATATACTGTATATATTATATGTGTGTGATATATACTGTATACAGTATATATATATATATATATATATATATCACATATAATATATATAAGTATATATATAATAAGTATATACAGTATATGTATACTTATATAGTTATGTATAGTATTATATATATATATATATATTATATATAGCAGTGTGTTCAGGCACACACACACAGCCAATATCCACGCGCACACACGCACGCACGCACACACACACACACACACACACACACACACACACACACACACACACACTATATATATATATATATAATGTGTGTGTGTGTGTGTGTGTGTGTGTGTGTGTGTGTGTGTGTGTGTGTGTGTGTGTGCGTGCGTGCATGCGTGCGCGAGCGTGGATATTGGCTGTGGACAAAGATCAGGACTCATGTCAACAGGCTGCCGCCACACATCACTGCCCCTGCTAATTAATTGGCTTTTAGTTGCGGATGTGTTTGCTGCATTGTCAAGCAACCGATTGCTTTTTTGGCAACTGTCATTTAACCATTACTGTCTTTGGACACACATTGGAAAGCAAGCTTTGCTATACATACAATCACTAGAAAAACATCTGAGCACAGCCAATATGATAAACCACGGTATTCTCCTTCCAGCATTTAGCTCTGTGTTGATGTGGCTCGCTTGGTTGTGTTGGAGATACTGTTACAAGAAGATAAGAGGCTGCTAGATTACATATTACTACGCTTTCTCTGTGCACAGGTAAATGGACCAAAGTGTGATCTCTCCAAAGGCTACATTTGCAAAGATCAGGTAAGGAAAGGCCCGGGGAATGCTTCGTGTTTCTGGTGATGTCCTCTATATTGCTGCGCTGGGAAAACGGTGCCTCCACAAATTGAGGAGGCTGCAGTTATTTGTGGGCAAATGGCTTGCTAGGTGTTACATGAATAAGTGAAAATAGAAAAACAAACATTCAATGCTAACAATTTTATGGAAAGGGCATAATAAGACCATTTCACTGTGAATGTAACCACGCTCTCTCTCTGGGGGGCAGCCTGCAGTATCCAGATGATGATGCCCGAGCTCTGCTCCTCTCCGTAATGCACTGCACATTATATACCTGTCTGCTGTTTGCCACGCTTAATGGCTACATGGTCCTTTCTAATAAAGGAAATAGAACATTTTTGACACAAACAGCCCTATCTAAAAATTAAAGGGGACAGACCAGAAGCCACATTTTATGTACACATTACCTGTTTTAAGTTATGAAATATTAAAGATGCTAACTGACAACCGTTGTGCAGTTATTTCCAGGCTTGTCTTGGAAATGTTTGTTGAATGAAATGTTTCAGCGGACAAATTCACTGGAACTATCTTCTGCTACCCTGCTAACACTGTGTCAAAACAGAGTATACATACAGTGCACCAATGCTACAACTTACAGTACTTACTTACTTACAAAATACAGTACTTTGCATATCAAAACATTTGATGCTTCAACACCTCCAGTGTTTTCATCCAGTGTGCTCTCCAGGAAGGAGTGTCCGTCCTATCTTGGTGAATTAGAGCAGACTAAAGCAGAACAGAGCTCGAGTCGCGCCTAAGTGCTTTCTTCACCTTTGTCTTTGCAGGTGATGCTGCAGCCCAGCGACGGCTATGATGGCCAGAGCAGATCCGAGGGTCGACCGGAGGACGGGTCCGCCAGCAAGTGCGCCAGCTTCTGGGTCCTAGTGTCAAGCCTGACCCTGGCGCTGGCTCACCCCGGCCTATAAAACCACCCGGGGAGAAGGCTGTCCTTCAACAAGCTGGTCCTGGAGAGAGAGGAGGGTCAGGGCACACTTGTTCTGTCATCATATCTGAGTATCAACATGGTATTTACAAAGGAGTGAGGGGAGAAAAATATACAACCGGAGACATAAACTCATCCTTATTTATTTGATGTTTCATTTTGGACCAGAGGACATGTCTTTATTGGACCCTCGTGAGGAGCCTTGCTGGAGGCTTAGAGGCCGGTTGCTGTGAACGTGCACGTACGTCTTTTCACCACAGCAACACTGACAGAGACAGAAAACTGAAGGACCCCAAGGTATCGCGAAAACAGACTTCTACTCCCATGCCGTGATACTGGGGAGAGACAGAGAGAATAAGCGGGAGAAAGATGAAGGAATGAAAGAATAAGAGAGAAAAAGAGAGAGAGTGCAGTTGTTTGTCACACTTGTTTCGTCTTGAAACAGTTCTTGACTTACTCTTCAACGATGGACAGACCTTGAATGTTATGTTTCTGTTTCTGGGTGGTCCAGAATTATGAAGTATTACTCTCTGTCCTCTCAAAAGTGTAAATCTAAACTATTCAGTGTATATGTGTTGGTATAGTAACAGTGACCATTATATACAGCTCTTTTGATTTGGGTGATCTATTTTTTCAGCAGACATACGGTAGGACCAGTAAAGAATACAAGGTGACGATGTGAAGTGCTTCTCATTAGATATTTTGTTGTCTGTAGTGGGTGGGAGTCAAACATCCACCCACACGTGTGTATAGTTCTGTCTGTGTATATAAACATTGTTTTTCTCTCTTGGAGCCGATGTTACCTACAGTATAATGCACCATAATTGGAGATGATGCGATGTTTCTCAAGTGAGCACAGACAGTGCACGGTTCGAAGACAAAGCCAACTTTGTGTATTAAAAGTGAAGTTGCCAGGGAATACGGTGGAAAGCCTTCGTTATCTGCGTTTATATTTGCCTATAAAGGTTTGAACATATTTAAAAAGAATGTATACTGAGATTAAATTAAGTCCATCCGCTTGAAAAGTCATAACCTGTGTGGTATCAAAGTGTGCTTTGTACAGTGAATATACACATGACCATAGCTACCCAGAGTATACTACCGGTAATTCATAACATGTCTCATTACCTAAGTCTCAATCTGGTTCACTGAAAAACATACATAAATGCTTCAAGTACTTGTACATGTAAAAGCAAACTCGCTTAATTCAGTTCCTCCCATGTTTACTATTCTGTGACACAAGATACTTGAAGAACACGATGGACTGGGATTAAACACTGGCGGTATTTGGAGTGTGTTTATGCCTGAACACCTGCGCAGAGGTGTGTGACCTGCGTGTGACCACATAAATGCGTGACACTCACTTGAGCTCTCCGGTCAACACTCTCACCTCCCCAGCAGAGCTGCTCACAGCGGGAGAGTTCTTCCTCATCGTTTGAGTTAGTTGGTGTGGTCCTCTGGGAGAGTTACTCCTTTATAGCTGCTGCTCGCGCCACAGGCTCACCCACTACCCCCCACCCCCCCTCCACCCCCAATTAATCTGCATTGTGTGATTGGTCAGCTTCTTTCTGAGTTTTCAGATGACATCATGAAGTGTAATGAATGATCACACAATGTTGGCTGTGGCCCGCCTATAAAGGCCTTCAAATGTGCGTGATAAATTAAGAGTTTTGACATGTAGTGAATGTAAATAAACTGATCAACCCTCCCTTTCCATGGAGTGCCACTGAGTGTGAGACGGGTGTCAGCTGTTCTCATCTGGTTGGGATCCTTTATGCTGAGGAATCTATACAGAGAGTGCAGTCAAGAAATGCAAGCGGGACACAAGTCACACATGAGGACGTTATGAGAGCAGCAGGACAGCAGGGAACATGGGCAGAGTCGCTTTGAGGTGAGGAGGGCAGAGAGTGCTGAAAGCCAAAATGACACGATTATCACTGTATATGAGCATAAGTGATTGAAAGGCAGAGCGAGAAATTGAAGGGGAGGTAGAGAGAGAGATTGAGAAAGAGAGAGAGAGAGGTTACCGCCGCATGAGCATAAGTAATTGAAAGGGAGAGAGAGATTGAAGGGGAGGCAGAGAGAGAGAAAGAGTGAGAGAGTGAGTGAGAGAGAGGAGGGGAGGGTATGAGTCTGTTTGCGTGTGTGTGTGTGTGTGTGTGTGTGTATGTGTGTCTCAAAACGGAAATGTGCTGGAGGAGCGATTTTAAAAGAGTGCTGCTGGAGTCCAGTTTGTTTCCTTTCAATATAGAAGCGCGCGTGGGGGGGGGGGGGGGGGGTCGGGGGCAGAGGAGTAAAAAAGCGTCAGGTTTCCTGTGCGTTCACACTTGATTAATGAGCCGGTGGGATGATGTCTCTTATCAACACCTTGCACATGCTGGAGAGAGCAGAAAGGTTTACAAGACCGGGGATCCTCCAATCCAATCCATCATTCCATTGCTTTCATTCACCTGCCTGTGTGGCACTTTTCTTGCCTGCACAATTTTTTGGGTGTGTGTGTGATTTGTCATTCACCAGCCGCAAGGGTCACACTGAAATAGCGAACATCATACTTATAGAGTTTAGTCAGTGCTCTATAGTTCACCATTTAGCTGGGCTTTTTTGCTGATGATATACTGTACCGCATGGTGAGTTGTAGTCATAGTTTACCTTTCTGGATTCATGGATTATATATACAGCATGGGATGGGATTATCTGAGTCAGATAGATTTAAACACACACACACACACACAGTACAAACCACTGCCTGTGTTCAAGGATTCAATTATCTTTACTTGTCCTATTCAAGATATGGGTACTGTTTACAATTACATATCTTGAATAGGACAAATAAATATCATTGAATCCTTAAACACAGGCAGTGATTAGTACTAAATACTGCAGAAACATTGAATGTGTATTGTCTGTGTGTGTGTGTGTGTGTGTGTGTGTGTGTGTGTGTCTGTGTAAAAGCTAAACGGTGAACTATAGAGCACTTATATCCTCTCTAGCATATCTAGTTATCTTAGAGAAAATCATCATGCTGTTTTATACAGAATGACTACAGGACAATAATGGCCTGTGCAGTATCGTCTTTATATGCGACACCAATATTGCAATGAAGGGGTGCGTTCATGGAGCCTCCAATCTGGATTTCTTGAATTAATTTAACTGCTGCTGGAATAACTGTCTTGGGTTTATTCATTAACTCTATGGTCTGACTCACTGTCTGCTTATGAAGATTCAGTCAGTTCTCACATGAATAGAGGCGTTACAGTTCAGTAGATGTTGTGGAAAATGTAATGTCATTATTGGAAGAGAGAAAATGAGAGCTGTTTTCCCAGAGGATCTATTGAAACCATTCTGTATATTGCAGACACTGTATTGAATAATCAGGAATGCACGCATATTCATTAAACATTTCCATTTAATTTGTATAATTTTAAACTTTTTGTTTTTATTCATGTCCAACTGTGTGCTGTGTTCAGGGTGACTGAAATGATTTGCACTGGTAGGGTTGTAGGAGAGAAATAGAAAATCAAAAACTCTCAAAACCTCTTTTTCCGTTCTTTATAAAAGCCAAGCCGATGTGCTGTCCTAGGAGTGGACAGCGCTATTGAACCAGACCACTTGAGATGTAATTCCCTGCTCCGTTGAAGAAAGACTGGACATTTCTATTGAAGGGAGAAGGAGAGAGAGTAACAGTGAATGAGTGTGAGAGAGAGAGAGAGAGAGAGGGGGGGGGGGCAGAGACAGAGAGGGAGCAAGGGAGAGAGAGCGGGATTCTGAGACAATCACACAGATTTTGCCATGCCGCCTGACTTTGACTGCGTCAGCCCTACCCTCAGTCTGGCACACGTGGGACGGTTATTGATGGAGCCGTCATATCCAGAGCAGAACATCTGTAATGAAATTTTACCCCTCTTATTGGATTTGATGATGGGATCTCAGTCTCTCTCACAGCTGTTGGAGCTTTATTGCATGTCCACGTCACCATCGGAAGACTCCGTCGGTGATCTGGATCCGGCGGCGCAATTGCTCCTGCTCTTTCTCGGTCCAAAGGAAAGCAACCTTTCCTACATTTCATTCAATTTTTACGAGGAATGATGTTAGTCCAATCAAACAGAACCTAAATGCTTTACAAAACAAATTATGTTTTGAAAAACCTGAAGAACGATCCCAAGAGTAGGTCCCCTAAAAGGGTGTGAAAGCCTAGGGCAGGGACAGGGTCCGCGTTAAGGAATGAGACACGGGGTGGCTGCAGCAGGGGGTAAGAGGAGAGGCTGGGGAGGAAAAGATCCAGGTAGGAGAGGCTGGGTAGAACCAGGTCCAGGTAGGAGAGGCTGGGTAGAACCAGGTCCAGGTAGGAGAGGCTGGGTAGAACCAGGTCCAGGTAGGAGAGGCTGGGTAGAACCAGGTCCAGGTAGGAGGAGAGGCTGGGTAGAACCAGGTCCAGGTAGGAGGAGAGGCTGGGTAGAACCAGGTCCAGGTAGGAGAGGCTGGGTAGGACCAGGTCCAGGTAGGAGAGGCTACATAGCAAAATCCTCAGTGTAAATTCAACTTCCATAGTGTTAAACTTAACACTTTAAGATAAGATACTGTAAGATATACTTTAATAATCGGGGTAATAATTGGGGTTTCAGCAGGTACAGACAGTGGTAGCGAAAAAAAATATCTATATGTATACAGTATGCCTAGATATTGAATACATCCTACATATTACATTCACACTATAATAATACTCATACATACATACATACATACATACATACATACATACATACATACATACATACATACATACATACATACAAGCATGCACACATTCACAGAACTCAGGAACACTGGCTGCTGGCACAAAGGAGCGCCTGAACCGCTCAGTATTGCACCTACAGTAGGTGAGATGAGCCTATGGCTGAAGGTGCTCCCCATCTGCCACAGCTCGTCATGGAGGGGATGAGAGGGGTTATCCAGGATGGACTTCAGCATGTCCCTCACCCTCCTCTCCACCACAGCCTCCAGGCTGTCCAGTTGTTGCCCCATGACAGAGCCGGCCCTCCTCACCAGCTTGTTCAGATTGTTTGACTCCCCTGCCTTGATGCTGCCTCCCCAGCAGGCGACAGCAAAGAACAGTATGCTGGCTACAACAGAGTAGTTTATATAATCTTCACCGATTGGGAGTTAAAGTTACACTTTGGATAGTGTTAATATGTTAACTAAATACTGTATCTGATACTCAGAGTGTTGTTTTATGACACATGAAAGTGTATTTTGAACACTAAATTGGGTTATTTTTCTTTCACTAAGAGTGTTAATTGAACATTCAGTCTTGGTAGTGGCCAGGCAACCTCAGCTGCCTATATTCTCTTGTATTTGCCAGTATTCTGAATATGAATCTTCTTCTTCCTAGGAAGTCTGACTTCCCATGCATGAAAAATCACCAAACGTTGTAGGTCCAGACCTATGCCAGAAGTCCTCAACTGGCCTTGTGGGCCAATAGTCCTCATGCTGGCGCTACAGCAACCGTCTAAAGTTTAAATAAAATTTTAAAAAAATCATAACAAATAAGTCCTACATGTTATCACTTTGCAACCACCGCCAAAAAGTGAGCAGAAACTTCCATATGCTTTGAAGTCCATCCCTCTGTTTTTCTCAAAAGGGTTTGAAACTTGAGTGGGATTTGAAACTTTGAAATTCAATATTTCAAACCCCAGCCAGTTTGTCACTCATGAAGATGATAGTTCTATTTCGTGGAGCTCCAGGGCCAGCTACATTTAACTGAAGAAAAAATCCCATACACACACCTGTGTCCAACTAGGTCCGGTCGACCATTGTATAAGCAGGCTTCGCCTGCACAAGAAACGTTCATCTTGCAAGAGAACAGAAAAGTGAGAAGAAAGAAGATGACTGCACAGCAACTCACCGTGGAGCCGGCGGCGTCCCTCTGGACTCCCCGGCCAGTGCTACCTAGTCTACCTGAGAGATTCTGCAGTTGCAGGGCCCTCAACAGCGACGTGGGACATCCACTCTGCTTCCGCTGCATGTGGTCGCAACACGCCAAGACAGGTCTGGTTCCGTCTCCTGACTGCCAGGCCTGCGCTCGTCTCAAGCCTATGGAGAGGCTCTGTGAATGTTTCCGGAGCAGGTGACAATAAAAATACAGATAATTGTTATTTTGGTTGTCCTGTGCCTGTCTATGGTAATGTACAGATGCATCTCATGTCATGCTTAGCTTAGCTAGCAAACGATGTTGTAGGGGTTATGTTTGTGAGTTCGATAGGACCTGGCCGCTCAGAGCTCCGGTTCCATCAGAAAACTTTGTTGAAAACTTTGGTGCCTCCGGTTCGAGCTGCAGTTTCTTTCCCTGCCTTATTACTACTAATTGATACTAATTGGACTGATTGGCAGCGCATGTATTCAACTCAATGTATGTATTTAAGAGGGTGTCTCCTGGTTATTCTGCTAAAGTCTGGGGAAGGGCCGCGTGGCCCGAAATGTCATGGTGCAACAATAAACTGCTAAACGGGAGCTGTCTTTGGTGTGCGGACCCTTTATCTCTGCCTAATTAACAGACGTGACACGTGCCGGTCTCACCGTTGAGGCAGAGAATCTGTGTTCAACAAGATCCGCCGGGCCACCACAGTCTTGTTTGAAGTCGTCAAAATCCTCAGGTTCTAGCCGCAGTGTCTTCCCCTGCTATATTAGCAGAAGTGACACCCGCCGGTCTCACCGTTGAGGCTGGAAAAGGTATGTGTTCAACCAGAAAGTGTGAGAAGGCAAGATTGCCAGCAGCCTCGTCTAGCTATGTTCATGAGCAAGCGAGGCTCTGCTCCTCAGGTGCTTTTAATGTTGACGCTCAGCCTTAACCTGTTGTGTATGACGGTGTTCGCACTCTATCTCCCGAAATGTATGAGTCGACTACTGTAGCTCCCGTTTAACTCCTCTGCATAATGTCCTTGATCATACACTATCTGATTCTCATGCATAGCTGAATCTGAGGGCGGACGCCACAGTTTCAGCTAGATATGCAAATGAGATGACAAGGTTCCCAAGAAATGTTGTGAATGAGAGCGGTGCTCTCACTATCTCTCGCAGCATGCATGCGCCGGCCAGTTCGCACACAGCCGTTGAGCACAGCGTCTGCAAAAATGTTCTGTCTAAGTTTCATTGTGTCTCATCTGGGCCCACTGGTCTCGGTCGAATATGCAAATGGAGTGACAAGATTCCCTGTGTTACAAGACACCGCCGTTTTGTCTGAATGGGCAAATCGACGGCAAGTTGTCTGTGATGCGGACGCAGCCGACTGTGATCTCCAGTATGGCCTCTTTCGGACCGCTTCGCTGCCTGGCAGGAGAAGTGCCTCCTGGACAGCTGGCTACAGCGCGTTCTGACGGAAGGTTACTCCATTCAGTTTTGCTGTTCTCCCCCACCCTTCACGGGCATGGTGGAGACGGTGATGCCGCGTCCCGATCAAGCTGCAACTCTGTCAGTAGTGAATGCAGAGCTTTTATCGAAGGGATGGTAACCTGGTAAGGGGGCACAATGTGCTTGTGCAGTCAGACAACCAGACCACAGTAGCTTACATCAACCGGCAAGGGGGAGTTCGGTCACCGGCGCTTCACCGATTGGCGGTGACACTGTGGCAATGGGCTCATGTCAACCTCGTGGCACATTGCCAGCCCAGGGCCGTAGCCAGCTATGAGGTCACCGAGGTCCGGACCTCTGTAATTATTCTGGAAAAACATTTTGTTTTAATACATTTTGATACAAAAATAAATAAAAAGCAATTTCATAGAAAGTTCACAATATAAATGTACAGTCCGGTAGTAGTGTCTGATGTTTGGCAACGGTCGCCTACTCCCCCCTGCATACAGCCCTTGGTCGCTTCTGCCCATGGACGTACAGGCAGCTTTGCTTTGCATGATGCGCGCGCAGCCTGGTGACAGAAGAGCAGCGATGAGCCTGTGCCGCTGTGAGGTAAGAAATTTACTAAGTTATTGCTGAAAAGCAAGCTTCATGAACAACATTAACTACAGCATTGTTGTTACAACAGTTTTCTTAATTGAAGAGTTGCATGACTTGCTGGCTTGAGTCTAAGATAGCCAAACACTCTGGTGCTAGTTAAGTAGCTAGCAAGCTATAACGTTAAATTAACCCTAACACAAAAGAGGCATAATTTGAGTGCCGGACTCGAGGCTAGCTGGGTTGATGCCATGATAGCTAGCTAGCTTAGCTACCGTTTTGACATGTAGCCTAAATGTGACAAGTGGGAATTTATTCATCTCAGATTAGTTCTATTACTCTAACTCTTACATTATCCATTTGATAGATGCTACAAGTTTGCCGAATTATAATTTCTTATAGTAACGTTTCTAGTTCGGTTGTTTCACTGAAACTGCAGTTATATGAACGATTTCCCTTGCCTGCTGAGTTCAGCATTCAGATGGTTGCAAACTTTTACGTACTGAAATGTAGACTAGAATGTGATATGGTTGCTAGTTTAATGGACAATTAATGTGTTCTTAAATATGTCTTGGACATCTTTAAATTGGAAAGAAGTGAAAATTACCAATTAATATTTTAATGCACAACCATTTTGCATAGCCTGCTTTCATATTAACTGCATTCTTGAATTAATTCAAAATTATTTTCAAGCAACATACTAGTGTGATATAATGATGAATAAGTATGATTATTCTCTCTCTAATCTCTCCTCTCACAGAACAGCCAGGCAGTAGCGCCGAAGATGCCAAAAAGATTGTGGCAGGGATACCCACAGGACAGAGGAGGAGAACAGATACCCACAGGACAGAGAGGAGGAGAACAGACACCCACAGGACAGAGGAGGAGAACAGACAGGACAGAGGAGGAGAACAGATACCCACAGGACAGAGAGGAGGAGAACAGACACCCACAGGACAGAGAGGAGGAGAACAGACAGGACAGAGAGGAGGAGAACAGACACCCACAGGACAGAGAGGAGAACAGACAGGGCAGACAGGAGGAGAACAGATACCCACAGTACAGAGAGGAGGAGAACAGACACCCACAGGACAGAGAGGAGGAGAACAGACACCCACAGGACAGAGAGGAGGAGAACAGACACCCACAGGACAGAGAGGAGGAGAACAGACACCCACAGTACAGAGAGGAGGAGAACAGACGCCCACAGGGCAGAGAGGAGGAGAACAGACAGGACAGAGAGGAGGAGAACAGACACCCACAGGACAGAGAGCAGGAGAACAGACACCCACAGGGCAGAGAGGAGGAGAACAGACAGGACAGAGAGGAGAACACACACCCACAGGTAGCATTAACTCATGTGTGTCTTTGTCTGTCCTTATTGTGTGTACTTTCAGTGACCCAAGAAGTGGAGAGAATGTTAAATACTTAAAGTTTTTTATTTTATTTTATTTTTTTATTTTTTACCAACAACAGGTGCCTCTGGTTTTAATTATAGATAATGCATTTTGAATGAATAGGTTGGGTTGTATAACTAGGTGTCATCTTAGTATGAATTTTGCCCGTTCACCAAATTATGATGTGGTAGCCAAATGATAAATGCATAAGAGACCACAGGGCTTTGGTGCACTCTTTAGGCCACACAGCTGTAAGTGCCCCCACGTCCTGTAAATGACTTTGTGAGTGACTGACGTTGATCTGTAGACCATGGCTAGCCAGTTGCGTAAAAAAGTTAGTAAAAAAAAAAAAGGACCTCCCTATTTTTTAAACATTGGCTACAGCCTTGTGCCAGCCTTCTGAATGTCGGGGCAGACTAGCCTACATCCTCGGTTCGGCAGGGCCAAAGTGTATCTCTTCGCTTCGAATGGTTCCCCCTCTGGTTCTCTCTGAGTCAGCAAGACCAGCCTCCGCTGGGAGTGGCGGGGGGGGGGGGGGGGGGGGGGCACAGTGATTTGAGAGCGCTGACAGTTTCTCTCATCACGGGTGATGGGAGCAAAGCTGATTTGCGCTCAGATCCATCTTTCGTTCCAAAAGTGGTCCGGGACGCATTCAGTGCACAGGATTGGGAGCTGAGAGCTTTCTATCCTCCACCTCATGCGAGTGAGGAAGAGGCTTGCTTACATTTATTGTGTCTTGTGGGAGCGCTGACTTGTTATGTTCCGCTCACGGAGGGGTTGCCCTGTTCAATGGTGTGTCTGTGGAGGACATTTCCGCAGTGGCGACTTGGTTGTATCCGTCTCCTTTTGTCCGTTATTATCTTTCATCCATGTCCTCTGTCTCTGTGGCGTCGTCTGTGTTGGGCACAGCCACCAGCGGGAGTCAGCGTTAGACATGATGTCCCAGTGACAGTCCGCTCCCGTCTGTGGGGAAGGCTAGGACGGGATATGTTACGGTGTAACCGCTTCCAGTCCGGATCTCCCCTCACGTTCCTCTCTTTGCCTTCTGCTGTGATAAACCGAGTGTGGCGGGGAGGGGCCAGTGCTTGGGTTGGGCCAACTTTTGGTATGGTCTCACCTAAGAGCATTGGCTTGTGTCCTGGCTGGCCAGTCTTTTGTTACTGCAGCCAGCAAGAGTGTATGGTACAGTCGTGTAGCTCCGCTTATGCCAATAGGAGAAAGCCCTGGGCAGCAGAGCTCCATGAAATAGTTCGATGGTTACGCATTGTAACCCTAGTTCTATATGAGTGGAGTGGAGCCCCACAGAGCTTATACAGTGGTGCACCGGACCTGGTTGGACACAGGTGCGTGTATGTTTTCTTTTTTTCAGTTAAATGTAGCTGACTAGGTTTCACAAGCCAATAGGAGCCCTGTGGGGCTCCACTCCACTCATAGAACTAGTTTTACAATGCGCAACCATCATCAATCAATCAATCAGAGATCAATCAATCAAAGCTTTATTTGTATAGCGCATTTCATACCCAGAGGCAACACAATGCGCTTTACAGAGAACAAGGGAGGTGGGCATACGACCCACTCTCTACATATTCAAGAAAAGAGGGTGTTAAAACCGGATGTGTAATTAACTCTGTCAGGAGTGCATTCAATCAACTCCCATAAAGAACACCACCCTAGAGCTATTTCAACACTGCAAGTGTTCAAAAACACCCAAATCAACACCCATCAACTCAAAATAATTTTCCCTGGAAATTTAACACCAGTTAACAGTACAGATTTTGCTGTGTGGGTAGGACCTCCAGGTAGGCGGAGAGGCTGGGTAGGACCAGCTCCAGGTAGGAGGAGAGGCTGGGTAGGACCAGCTCCAGGTAGGAGGAGAGGCTGGGTAGGACCAGCTCCAGGTAGGAGGAGAGGTTGGGTAGGACCAGCTCCCGGTAGGAGGAGAGGCTGGGTAGGACCAGGTCCAGGTAGGAGGAGAGGCTGAGTAGGACCAGCTCCAGGTAGGAGGAGAGGCTGGGTAGAACCAGCACCCGGTAGGAGGAGAGGCTGGGTAGGACCAGCACCCGGTAGGAGGAGAGGCTGGGTAGGACCAGCTCCAGGTAGGAGGAGAGGCTGGGTAGGACCAGCACCCGGTAGGAGGAGAGGCTGGGTAGGACCAGCTCCAGGTAGGAGGAGAGGCTGGGTAGGACCAGCACCCGGTAGGAGGAGCGGTTGGGTAGGACCAGCACCCGGTAGGAGGAGAGGCTGGGTAGGACCAGCACCCGGTAGGAGGAGAGGCTGGGTAGGACCAGCACCCGGTAGGAGGAGAGGCTGGGTAGGACCAGCTCCAGGTAGGAGGAGAGGGTAGGAGGAGAGGCTGGGTAGGACCAGCACCCGGTAGGAGGAGAGGCTGGGTAGGACCAGCTCACAGTAGGACGAGAGGCTAAGCAGGGGAAGGAAGGATAAAAGGAAAGGAGAATACCACTATTTCCTTAATGAGGAACCGAGGAATAGTAAATATGTCAAAGATTCAACTTTAGAAATTGTCACACAAAGCACAGTGGGGACCAGAGGTCCTGGCTTCCATGAGGAACCTTTCTTTCATCTGACTTGAGAGAGAGAGAGAGAGAGAGAGAGTGAGAGAGAGAGAGTGAGAGAGTGAGAGAGAGAGAGAGAGAGAGAGAGAGAGAGTGAGAGAGAGAGAGAGAGAGTGAGAGAGTGAGAGAGAGAGAGAGAGAGAGAGAGTGAGAGAGAGAGAGAGAGAGAGAGAGAGAGAGAGAGAGAGAGAGAGAGAGAGACCAGGGTAGTGGTGCAGGGAAGGAGACAGCGGAGAAAATCCATGTGACAGCTCCTATTATCTTGTATGCAAATTCTGCAAGTGTTTGCTACAATGACACATTTTGCTCTTTTACTGATACATCCTGCTATGCATGCTATAAAGCTCTATGACAGGCCAGGCTGCTCTCTGAAAGGCCAGGCTGCTCTATGACAGGCCAGGCTGCTCTCTGATAGGCCAGGCTGCTCTCTGAAAGGCCAGGCTGCTCTCTGACAGGCCAGGCTGCTCTCTGATAGGCCAGGCTGCTCTATGAAAGGCCAGGCTGCTCTATGAAAGGCCAGGCTGCTCTCTGACAGGCCAGGCTGCTCTATGACAGGCCAGGCTGCTCTCTGAAAGGCCAGGCTGCTCTATGACAGGCCAGGCTGCTCTCTGACAGGCCAGGCTGCTCTATGACAGGCCAGGCTGCTCTCTGAAAGGCCAGGCTGCTCTATGAAAGGCCAGGCTGCTCTCTGATAGGCCAGGCTGCTCTCTGAGAGGCCAGGCTGCTCTCTGAGAGGCCAGGCTGCTCTATGAAAGGCCAGGCTGCTCTATGAAAGGCCAGACTGCTCTCTGAAAGGCCAGGCTGCTCTCTGATAGGCCAGGCTGCTCTCTGATAGGCCAGGCTGCTCTCTGATAGGCCAGGCTGCTCTCTGAAAGGCCAGGCTGCTCTCTGATAGGCCAGGCTGCTCTATGAAAGGCCAGGCTGCTCTCTGATAGGCCAGGCTGCTCTCTGAAAGGCCAGGCTGCTCTCTGATAGGCCAGGCTGCTCTCTGAAAGGCCAGGCTGCTCTCTGAAAGGCCAGGCTGCTCTCTGAAAGGCCAGGCTGCTCTCTGAAAGGCCAGGCTGCTCTCTGATAGGCCAGGCTGCTCTATGAAAGGCCAGGCTGCTCTCTGATAGGCCAGGCTGCTCTATGAAAGGCCAGGCTGCTCTCTGAAAGGCCAGGCTGCTCTCTGATAGGCCAGGCTGCTCTCTGATAGGCCAGGCTGCTCTCTGATAGGCCAGGCACAGTTCCATTCAGATGATGATAGAACACGTCAAGCGGCAATACCCTCTTTCTCATCTCTCCTGGGTTCCCCATTGAAGGTGGAATATTCATTAAGCCAACTACCGGGAGTCAACAGAGAGTAATTCTGGATCACAGGGCTCTGGGAAAAGGTTTTTATTTCTTCTCAAACATCCTGAAAAAAAAAATCATTTGAACTAGGCAAACAGTGCCCGTTTAACCACAAGGGAAATGTTTGATTTGAAGCAGGTTCCCACGTCTTACAGTATAACAACCAGTCTTTGTAATGTATGGCCGCTCGCTAGCTCTGGACCAGCGCGTTAGTGAGGCATGAGCCCTCGTCTTCACCTCAGTGAGAAACGAACATATATCATCTGTTATACTGATACTGAAGAGCAGACTGAGTGAAAAAAAGCTAATGGAGAAATGTATGGTCCCTGACAGGGCATTAAAGGAGAGCGCCTCACTAACGCCCTGGACCAGAGATAGCCTCTCCCCAACTCTATCCTGATATGTGGGTTTACTGGTAGTCTCTCACACAGACAGACATACTGGATCTCCACACTTTGTTTACGCTGTGCCAGCGCTGGAGAAAGGTCTGGCTGGACTCATTACCATTTGGGGATAGGAGGGGAAACACTGTATTTCTTTAAACCAATCACAATCGTCTTTGGCGGAGCGGCTGCTAGGTTGTTGTTGTTCCACGTATTCTGGACTGAATCTGATTGGGCCGACAACATATTCCACCCAGTGCCGTAGCCGGGGTTTAAAAATTAGGGAGGTCTTCTTTTTTTTTACCAACTTTTTTACGCAACTGGCTAGACATGGTCTACAGATCAACGTCAGTCACTCACAAAGTCATTTACAGGACGTGGGGGCACTTACAGCTGTGTGGCCTAAAGAGTGCACCAAAGCCCTGTGGTCTCTTATGCATTTATCATTTGGCTACCACATCATAATTTGGTGAATGGGCAAAATTCATAATAAAATGACACCTAGTTATACAACCCAACCTATTCATTCAAAATGCATTATCTATAATAAAAACCAGAGGCACCTGTTGTTGGTAAAAAATAAAAAACTTTACTTAAGTATTTAACATTCTCTCCACTTCTTGGGTCACTGAAAGTACACACAATAAGGACAGACAAAGACACACATGAGTTAATGCTACCTGTGGGTGTCTGTTCTCCTCTCTGTCCTGTGGGTGTCTGTTCTCCTCCTCTCTGTCCTGTCTGTTCTCCTCCTCTCTGTCCTGTGGGTGTCTGTTCTCCTCCTCTCTGCCCTGTCTGTTCTCCTCCTCTGTCCTGTGAGTGTCTGTTCTCCTCCTCTCTGTCCTGTCTGTTCTCCTCCTCTGTCCTGTGGGTGTCTGTTCTCCTCCTCTCTGTCCTGTGGGTGTCTTTTCTCCTCCTCTCTGTCCTGTGGGTGTCTGTTCTCCTCCTCTCTGTCCTGTCTGTTCTCCTCCTCTCTGTCCTGTGGGTGTCTGTTCTCCTCCTCTCTGTCCTGTGGGTATCTGTTATCCTCCTCTATGCCCTGTGGGTGTCTGTTCTCCTCCTCTCTGTCCTGTCTGTTCTCCTCCTCTCTGTCCTGTGGGTGTCTGTTCTCCTCCTCTCTGTCCTGTCTTTTCTCCTCCTCTCTGTCCTGTCTGTTCTCCTCCTCTCTGTCCTGTGGGTGTCTGTTCTCCCCCTCTCTGTCCTGTGGGTGTCTGTTCTCCTCCTCTATGCCCTGTCTGTTCTCCTCCTCTGTCCTGTGGGTGTCTGTTCTCCTCCTCTGTCCTGTGGATGTCTGTTCTCCTCCTCTCTGTCCTGTGGGTGTCTGTTCTCCTCCTCTATGCCCTGTCTGTTCTCCTCCTCTGTCCTGTGGGTGTCTGTTCTCCTCCTCTGTCCTGTGGATGTCTGTTCTCCTCCTCTCTGTACTGTGGGTGTCTGTTCTCCTCCTCTGTACTGTGGATGTCTGTTCTCCTCTCTGTCCTCATGGTCTTTTTTTTTCTTTTTCTTTTTTACATAAAAGTCAAGGGTTTCCTGCCACAATCTTTTTGGCATCTTCGGCGCTACTGCCTGGCTGTTCTGTTAGAGGAGAGATTAGAGAGAGAATAATCATACCTTATTCATCATTATATCACACTAGTATGTTGCTTGAAAATAATTTCGAATTAATTCAAGAATGCAGTTAATATGAAAGCAGGCTATGCAAAATGGTTGTGCATTAAAATCTTAATTGGTAATTTTCACTTCTTTCCAATTTAAAGATGTCCAAGACATATTTAAGAACACATTAATTGTCCATTAAACTAGCAACCATATCACATTCTAGTCTACGTTTCAGCATGTAAAGGTTTGCAACCATCTGTCTGTTTAGAATGAGACGGCAGCTCGCGCCTCCCGCCAGAACACCCCAGGCCCGACTGTCGAATGCTGAACTCAGCAGACAAGGGAAATCGTTCATATAACTGCAGTTTCAGTGAAACAACCGAACTAGAATCGTTACTATAAGAAATTATAATTCGGCAAACTTGTAGCATCTATCAAATGGATAATGTAAGAGTTAGAGTAATAGAACTAATCTGAGATTAATAAATTCCCACTTGTCACATTTAGGCTACATGGGCTAAAACGGTAGCTTAGCTAGCTAGCTATCATGGCATCAAGCTAGACCTGGTCCAGGGCGATATCCTACGGATAACGCCCTGTTACTCTCAATGCAATTTGCCTATGAAAGCGCTTCATCGGCCCGGTCGTCCGAGTCTACAGACAAAACCGTTTCGTTACTCACCAAAGTAAACACATCGTTGGAAAGATGAAAGCCTTTTCTCCTAAGTCGCTACAGTTTGTAGTCCCCCACCTTTCAAATAAAAGGCAAATTTGTACACTTAAATGTTTTATATCCACAGCGCATCGACTGTCTTCTTCTACCGGCGAATCGGCGCTCTCCGCTTTGTTTAGCCTACTCACTGCTGCCACCCATGTCGGGGATGATGCATTACATCTTAAGGTCTCTCAACACCATTTAAGATGTAATGCATCATCCCCGACATGGGCGGCAGCAGTGAGTAGGCTAAACAAAGCGGAGAGCGCCGATTCGCCGGTAGAAGAAGACAGTCGATGACAGTCGACTGTTGTAACAACAATGCTGTAGTTAATGTTTTTCACAAAGCTTGCTTTTCAGCAATAACTTCGTAAATTTCTTACCTCACGGAGGCACAGGCTCATCGCTGCTCTTCTGTCACCAGGCTAGCACGCGCATCATGCTTTGGACAAGTAACGTCAACCGTTAGTTCAAAGCAAAGCCGCCTGTACGTCCATGGGCAGAAGCGACCACGTGCTGTATGCAGGGGGGAGTAGGCTACCGTTGCCAAACATCAGACACTACTACCGGACATTTTCAACTCCCAACTGTACATTTATATTATGACCTTTCTATGAAATTGCTTTTTATTTATTTTTGTATCAAAATGTATAAAACATTTTGTTTTTCCAGAATAATTACAGAGGTCCAAGCCTCGGTGACCTCATAGCTGGTTACGGCCCTGATTCCACCTCCACTGATTGGGCAGTAGCCTAATAAACGAATGACAAGGCTTATCCCCAAAACCAACATCCGTTGAGTCAGACTAGTTTACTGGTGGAGGAGCTAGTATGATGCTGGTCATGATAATGACCTCACTAGGACCATTGATTATCTGTGTTGATGGATATCACACTCACTGAGGCACCCATGATACATTATACAGAATATGCTATGTTCTCTTCAAAATCAAAAAAGAGCAACAGAAAACCAGATGCACAGTATTGATGTAGGATTACAGTTCTTAAATCCGTACCCCCAAGCCATGCAAACATTTGTTTTAAGAAAGTGGGATTGGAGTTGGAGTTTTATGACCTGGTCCACTAATCTCTGTAGACGTGTGCACACTGTACATAACCTTGTGCTCAGCAGTGCTACTGAGACCCTCATCATATTTACATGCCTACACATTCCACCGGGAGCTGCTGCATGCCTGGAAGACTTTAAAGGCTGACCTCAACAGACTGGATCACTGATTCAAAATCTCACTCACAGCAGGGGGAGTCCAGCAAAGTCTTTTAAAAATGTAATCAGAAGCCCTGCCATGAAAAATTGAAAGATATGTAGTACTCTGTCTTGAACAATCTCACAATCTATGACTTCGCCCTCCACCCACCCGTTCAAACAAACGCACTGATGAGTAAGTGTTTGCCCAATGAATCTGCTGCAGGGCAGTAACTTGATTACCTCCCTACCAATTAGAAAATTACCCAGGATATGAAATACTGTACACTGGTGCTTCATCAATTACAGTAAAACTGAGTATTTTGCTGCTCCAGCAAACCTGCCTTGACGGTGGTGGTTATTTATGCCCTGCTGTGAACAGTCGGATCATAACCAAATGCTGCAAATAATATTAATTCATTATGTGAAAATATAATATCAAAGTGGTCGGCAAAACCCAAACAGGCAGAAAACCTTAAAGGCTCTTGTTTATGACTTCCACAGATGACGTGATGTCTGGACTGACTTGCGTCACTTATGAAAGGGTATGACGAGGGCTGCCCATACCAACTCTCTGCTGATGTATCGAGATATCGATAAATATCAATAAGAGCTCATTATCATAATGAAAATTATATTAAGCGCTATCAGCAGCCAGGTGATATATTGTCAATTCGAAAGTGGCCTATCGTTCCAGCATTACAACTCCCCTTTGATTTAAAACCTGGCCAGGTCTAGCCTGGCTTATGTGCGTGGCTGGCTTGTTTCTGTTCAGGACTGGTAGGACAGAAGCTAGTCATGTCACTGAAATAGCTGTGAATTGAAATGAGATGAAATAATGTCTGATCATAAGTTAAGATGGGTCTTGTCGCCTGGACACATCAGTTCCAATGGGTCCAATGTTAATCCAGCACAATAAGAGCTGGATAGCCAGTTAGCTCATGAGCTCACAACAACTAGCAGCAGCTTCCAAAACATTAATGGTAGTGGTCAGTGGCTAAAGCAGTTACACTGATGATAACATAAAGTCATCCCCACCGGGAACCCAGGTCTCCTTGTGCAGTCGGGTGGGTTTTGGTGTCCTTCTTCCAGTCCCTAGTGTGGGTTGGGGTTAGAATATGGGTTGGGGTTGGGACAGGATCTGATCTATAAGGCAAGGGGTAAAGGTTGGAGTGAAAGGATGAACATGTGGATGTTTGGGGTATAGTCCCATAAAGTCATCCCCACCGGGTCTTCAACCCCATTCTCCAGGGTGGGAGTCCAATGCTCTCACCACTACTCTACTTGTGCAGTGGAGATCAGCGGGTTGATTTTGGTGTCCTTCTTGATTTTGGTGTGCTGTGGCTACTGCCCCTTGTGGTGTCAACAGAGAAATGCAGGCCAACATTGTCCGCAGTAACGGAGGGAGGGAGGGAGTGATAACTCGACGAACGCTATTCTAGGTGCGCTGGCTTAGAGCCACGCACAAAAAAGCATCAATACATTAAGCTCATTCCTCCATCACCACCTAAAGCTGTGCCAGTCAACAGTCAGTCTAATCACTGAGAATAAACCACATGTAGGCGTAGAGCGACTGGTGCATCACATCCCATACAAAAATGAATTACTATAGGATTTGAAGTGTCCTACTCCTATTGTAATGAGGACTGTCTGTCTATAATGCAGTAGGGGTCTTGCACAGGGTCTTCTCCGACATTGTTATTACTCCCAATGCCCGCAGTTTGACACAGTTAATTCATCAGCAGAACAGACTGTACATTTCTTTAAAGATGAAAAAAAAAAAAAACGTTTTGTTCCCATGGGATCTCTCCCGTCTCTTCCCTGGTAAATACATGCAAAGTATAGCCTATAATGGGTAATTACTGAGACACATATTGTAAGTAGAATTTCAAAACAGGAGTATTTCATATGTTCAATTACTGCACATAAATTCAATAACTGACATAGAACCAACAGGTAACCGCATTTTTACATAGATTCTATAACATCCAGTGACAAAAAACTGTCCACACCACGTCGCAACGTTCAGCATGGGAGACGAGCTCCTTAACCACTAGGCCACCGTAGCTTTTGAAAAGCCGGTTTCCTCTTGAAACGAATAAAGTTTGAATCCACTTAGTGGAGCAGCTATAGCTGATTTTAGGCAGAATCGTTCAGTTGGTGTTACAAGCATGACAATTGGCATTAGCAGTTTCCATGGGTCACTTTACAAGAAAATGGTCCGAGCCAACTTGAATTTTCAAGATGGCGGCCATTTTTTAAGATGGCCGCCACTTTAGTGGAACAATTAAGTGAAGTAATTGTTTAGTAGGTGATATTGGCATGAGCAGTCTCCCTGAGTCACCTAATGAGAAAATGTTCCCAGCCCATTAAAATTTCAAGATGGCGGCCGTTTTTCAAGATGGCGGCCATTTTTCAAGATGGCCGCCATCTTAGTGGAGCAGTTAAGTGATGTTTAGTTGGTGATACAAGCATGGGTCACTTGACAAGAAACTGCTCACTGCCACTTACAATAAGATGATAACTCACAAGGGAGTTTTTTTTTTTTACTAACAGACAAAAACTTGTCAAATAAATACTAAGGGATGAGGAAACAAGGAAGATTAGTAAAATAGCACAGCTGTGGTGCTGAATGGACAGCGCTTCAAAATAATAATTGAGCAATTACTAGTAGTGAATGGCAATATGGACAGATCAAGAGGCAACGGCAGCTCTGACTGACACAGCTGTGCAGCATGACAAACTGAAAATATCTCTTTTGAAAGCAGTAGGCCTACATCACGCCCTGTCTTGTGTTCTTCTAGCTCAGGTATGCTTGAAAGTAGCTGCTCCTTCAGTCTAGTTGAATTCACATTGGGTGATTCAACATCCAGTTGCTGCAGTCGTTGGTTGTAGAGAGAAACTAGATCTGCAAGCTTGAATATTACTGGATCTGTGCCATCACTTGTAAACTTCATGACTGTGATGTTCATGACACGTTCTGAGAAAGCTGAATGGTACAGGTTTTGGCTAGCAGAGTTTCTGGGGTTCTGCTCATGCTTGAGGGCATTGAGATGGGCTCAGTCTCTATTGTACAGTCCAGCAGGACAGGCAGGATGGTATTTAAACTCCTGTGCAAAAACATCACCTGCACTAAGCTTTGCAAGGAGCTTCATGTCACTTAGATTTCTGGCACATTCATTAAGCCTTTCATTAACCTTCATTGTCATCGCATCTCATAAGGGGGATGTTACACTCGCATCTTCACAGATAAAGAACAAATCTTGCAATGTCTTGGATCTTCTTGGCCTCGACATTATCTTGGCTATCTTCTTTGGCTTACGCAGCAGTAGAGGCTGCTCTCTTTTGGGCCCTCTCTAACTTTGTGTTGTTGAACAATAATTTACAGCTTAGATGATATCTTGCCTTCTTTCATATCAATGTGCTTTCTCAGAAAACAATGGAACAGTTCTTGCAATGTTACCATAACCAGTTTGATCATGTTCTCTGTTGAATAAACTTGGCTGAATGAGTTTTTCCTTGGTGTCCTGCTGACAAATACAACATTTGTCCCAGTTAGTTTTCTGAACTGTTAAGCTGACTTCTGCCATGTCTGCAACAAATGTATAAGCAATGGTCGAGGGTTAATCCTTTTACCACCTTTTGCAAAGCACTTTGTTGTATGGGATACAACTAGGTTCATGCCTTAGCCCTACACCTAGTCCCATTGTTCCTCCAATGCCATTTAAATCATGTGCGATCTGTACACCATCCGGTTAACTCAAACCCTGTTAACCTTGGCTCGGCTCTCCCGCGCTGGCACAACCTGTCAATTCAGGTGCAGCTATCTAACTGGTTTGGGGTTAATTAGATAACATTTGGGATACTAACTTTCAATTAGCTGACATTGAACACCACTCTGAGTTTAACAGCAGTGACATATCACCAATGTGTCCTGGTAGTGCAGATATTCACTCTTGTTTAATTGACCTGTAATCACCAAATCAACACAACACTATGTTTATGCACTGCTCCACAAAGGTGGCGGCCATCTTGAAAATGTCCACGATCTTGAAATATAAATTTGCTGTGAACAGTTTATGGTCAAGGGACCTATGGAGACTGTTCATGCCCATTTTCATGCTTCTATCACCAACTGAATGATTATGTCACTCAACTACTCCACTTAGGTGGTCTTGAAATTTCAAGTGGATGGGACAATATTCTTTACAAGGGACCCATGAAGACTGCTCATGCCAATTTTCATGCCAGTATCACCAACTAAACAATTACATCACTTAATTGATCCACTGAGGTGGCAGCCATCTTGAAAATGGCCACCACCTTGAAAATTAAAGTTGGCTCGGACCATTTTATTGTTAAGTGACCCACGGAGACTGCTCATGCCAATTTTCATGCTTGTATCATCAACTGAAAGATTACATCACTTATCTGCTCCATTAACTAGAGCGCCAAATTGTATAACCGTAGACGCAACAGCCAGACATCTTGATGGCAAACGCGGGCATTTCTGATGATGTCCTCAGTCCAGTCCGTACGCTTAATGGCTTGTAGCCACAGGCGACTCCTCTTCGGTTCCTCTGAAAAGGCCGGTTTCCTCTTGAAACGAATAAAGTTTTAATCCACAAGAGCGCAAATGTTTACACCCGTAGACACAACAGCCAGACATCTTGATGGCTTAAAAATACTAGTCTTTGCACTAAAATACTGCTCCTTGCTCTGCATTCGTCTGTCTCCCCCTGCTACTGTTTCAAGAATGCGCACACATATTTGGGCTGAACTAGGCTGTAAAAGGGTCTAAACAAATATGATCCACGCTCGTTTATTTATGGGCTCTACCACATAAATTCAATAACTGACATAGAACCACCAGGTCATCGATGCATTTGATTGATGGACCTGGTCGCATCCGTAGTTCATTCTTTTGTTGCCAAAATGTGCCCGCACAATTAATTGTTTACCAACAGTAAAAGGGTCTATATATAATGGGTAATTACTGAGACACATATTGTAGGTATAATTTCAAAACAGGAGTATTTCATATGTTCAATTACTGCACATTAATTCAATAACTGACATAGAACCAAGAGGTAACCGCATTTTTACATAGCTTCTATAACAGGGGTCTCAAACTCGAGGCCCGCGGGCCATTTGCGGCCCGCCACACCCCTCCATCCGGCCCGCGACATGATGTCAGAAATATAATGTAATCTGGCCCGCAAAATAATTTCTTGTAAACGACGCCGGCAGGCAGGCCTACAAAATGCGAAATTCAAGTCGCTCAAACGTGGGGGGCCGAAATTATGTTATTGTGCGCAGCGCGTGAGGTGAACGATGCAGTCACAGGTGCAAGTAGTGAATGGAGTGCAGCTAGCCACGGAGAGGTTGTTTTAATGGTTAACTAACGTTAGGGACACAGACAGTTTCAAGAAAGATGGACATTGCAGTATTTTTTGTAGAGTTCAATGGAAATGCTACCTGCCTGATATGCAAGAACAAAGTCGCCGTTCTGAAGGAATATAATGTCAAGAGCTATTCTAAACATGGGGAACAGTGTCATAGGGAGACGAGAGGAAAAAACGAGCCTCACAGCTGAGAGGCCATGTATTCAAGTGTCTGGTAAGAAATGGAAACAAACTTGAACTTTAATAAATGCAAGTAGCTACAGGTCCAGGAAGGCTTACAGTAGTGATGCATCTTGCAGCTAAAACAGAATCGTAGGAAGTACAAATGTAGGCTCAAGATCAAATAAAAGTAAGGAAAAAAGATTTGCAGCACTAACTGTTAAAATATGTTAAAATGAATGGAAACCGGTTTCTTGCAACATTTAGAGACTGAGTTGTGAGTCTAGTTATGGAAATGAAAAATGACATTTACCGAAATATTGCACTTTCTTATAGTTAGTAGTAGTTGAAGTTGACGTGGCCCTCCTATGAGTTGACGATACCAGCAGTGGCCCCAAGCCAATTTGAGTTTGAGACCCCTGTTCTATAACATCCAGTGACAAAAAACTGTCCACACCTCAAGTTTTGAACCCCTGAGTTTTGTGGGTTTTGAACTCACAATGTTCAGCATAGAAGACAAGCTCCTTAACCACTAGGCCACCTGAGCTCTTGGGAATCAATGGTGTCATAGTCTTTTGTTTTGATGTTCTGGGACCACTGCCTCTTGTGGTAGCAACATAGAACTGCAGGTCAACAAGGGAAAGGACAGAGAGGGACAACCTGACATTTGCTCTCTATGCTGCGCTGGCTTACAGCCACTCACAAAAATATATATTACTTTACTCAGCTACTGCGGCACAAACACACACACACACACACACACACACACACACACACACACACACACACACACACAAAAAATGGATTTAGTGAAGGAAAAATTGTCCGAGGGGTAAATATCAGACAGATCCGGCTGCACTTGTAGGAGGCATTTCTGAGAATCTCACTGTGATGCTGTTGTGAGCATGGAGCTGGTCTTTTTAGGTCTTGCCCTGGGACCTTGTTCTAGCACCGAGGCACACGCAGGTAGGGGTGGAGGTGGAGGAAGGGGTGAGATGGAGGCGGGGGGGGGGGGGGGGGGGGGGGGTTGGGGGGGTGGACCCCTCCGAAGGTGAGATGCAGGTTTGTATTCAAAGACCAGGTATTGGCTGGAGAGCTCTGCTGCACAGCCAGAAACCCTCCAGCAGCCCCAGAGGAGGACTCCAGCAGATGTGGACGTGCCTGACAAACAAAATGTCAGGTCAAAACACTCCTCCTACAACTCTGAATGAGACAGGGCTGGCTTACAGAAAGAGAGAGAGAGAGAGAGCGCGAGAGAGACAGGACCCTGAAGATACCAACGCGGTTTTCTGTGCGCTCTCTCTCCCTCCCTCCCTTTCTCTCTCTCTCTCCCTCTTTCTCCACTACAGCTCACTGAATACTGATGCCCGTACAGCCATGCACAACACAGGATCCTGAGGATACAATTCAATAATTCATCCCATACTAAATCTCTAGCTGTAGCTCCATTACTGATAGGGCTTGATTCTATTGCTCAAAACATACCAGGAAACCTCTGCATGCGCCTTGCAGCACTTTACAACCAATGTGTAAAAATGAGTTAAGTGCTACAAAACGCTCTGCTTGCCTTGCATATTAAACTGATGTTTCAAATCTGTAGAAATCATGTCACGAACGCTGCTCTCCTAATGAGTATGCACTGGCTAGTATCACATTGTTAAACCATGAGGTAGCAGTAGCTTACTCTCCTGAGCAGGATCAGTAGGCTACAGTGCCACACAAATATCTGTGACTGATCACAGGTGAATACTGATGACTGTCGAAAGCTGACGGCTATTCCCCATTCACCCCCCCCCCCCCACCTCCGACAGCCCAACACAAACTTTGGAGAGAGGCTGATGGAGACAGTGACCCGTGAGAGACAGGATGTACGGAGGGGGCGGAGGTGGAGAAAGGGTTGTTGTATGCCAGGGGCGAAAAAACATGGACTGACAAGGTCAAGTGTGCTAGACTGAGAGAAATGACGGGTGGCTGTTATCGGGGCCGTTAGTGGAGGGGATATGGCAACTGTCCGAGACGGTAACGGCCAAACACAAGGCTTGTGCTGGGTGATTGTTCCTCCAATTGCCCACTGAGCCTGTTGTCCTGACAGTCGATTTGTTCCCCTGGATTGTGCAATTCCTCCACCTTGACAGACATTGATGTCTCTTCTATGTACAGTCCCACATCCAATCATTATTTCGCCATATAGAAATACCTTTTTTAAAGGATAGGGCTTTTCACAAGCCGCACATCTCCTTTCCACTGACCTAAATGACTCATCTGAATGATTAAAGGCTTTTATGTAAAAGGTTGAATAGGAATGAATGACTCTGTGAATAGCAGCAGAGCCGGGGAGGAATGCTGCGCTCTGACTGATGGCCCAGCACTGGGAGACAGAGGCTCAGTGATTGAGTTGTCGCCAGATGTAGTGTTACCCCCCCTATAGAATTGTCCTGGTTATTGCTGTTCAAAGTTGTTGTGTTTTTGTAATGCAATTTCTCCACCGGCAGTAAACAGACCCATTGTGATTGGTTAAACAGGCACCGTACTGCCAAGTTCTAATGATTTTCAGGAGGTTTGAGGGAAATTTGGTCTCTATAGATTTGGTCTGGACCCGTACATCAGTCGCCCTCTCAGCACCGCCCAGATCTAATAAGCTCACCCAGAGGGAGGAGGCCCAGCAACGTCTGACGCTAGTCTACCAACATTAACTTGGACCAGGCCTCATGAAGATCAACTTATCTGGAAATCTCCTGCATATGCAGACTCATACATAAAGCAAATTATATTGAATTGAGACAGAGCAGTAGCACAGTGCAGCGCTGCCATCCGCCCGTTCCCCGAGCGATGTGGCTCGCTGCATCACCGCCCAGCCAGGACACATCTATCATCTTTGGGCCAGTGCTGGAGCAGGGGGGTGGGTTATGTCAGGGTCAAAGGTCATACATTATGATGTGCCTGAACCTCACTGAGGATCACCCCCAGATGCCTTCTAGCTGATGGTATCACCCGCTCAACCATTAAGAAGAAAGGCATGATACAGATCTGTGATCAGGAGACTTCTGCCTACTGTACATCTCTGACCCCCACAGAGAATGATTGTTCTGTACTTGGAGTCTGTCTACGGCTCTACGTGCATGTCTGATAGAGCACACTGATCCTAATCGCCGCGAGGTTGCGTCACCTCACATTCTTCATTAAGTATTTCTCACCGGGCTCCCAGTCAAATGTCCCAGCCCTCGGCTGATAGGGCATCTCTCTGGAATCCTTCAATGTTTCAGGTGGCTCTGCTGAGTGGAGACGGTACTGACTGCTCTGCCACAAGTTCGTTTGACATCAAATGCAAGACTGGCTTTAATTCATTGTTAACTATGAAACTATTTTTCTCTCTCTCTCTCTCTGTAAATGTTTTTCCATGCAGTCAGCCTCGCAAATTATACACTATTATCTGTTCCCTTCAGCTCCTTTACAATATGGTTTCATGAAAAAAAGAGGAGGGACGGGGGGGGGTGTTCGAATCACAACTGCTGTTTTGGGAGAAAAAACATGTAATAGCAGTGACTACTGTTTGGTAGCTTTTGTGTTTGGCCCCCCGTCGACAACAGCAGTTTCAAATCCTTCCTTGGATAATTATCCATTGTGGATGCCCATTCTCACATAATGACTGCCTCACTGCTGAGGGAGGAAATTAACACAGACCCTCTCTGCTATAAAACACAATAGCAGGACTGCCCCCTGCACCAACATGCTAAAATTAACTGTGGGAAGGAAGGCAGGCTGCTGTTTATGGGCTGCTCCTTCCCTGTTCTTCTCTCTCCCTCTCTCTCTCTCTCTCTCTCTCTCTCCCTCCCTCTCCCTCCCCCTCCCCCTCCCCCTCCCTCCCTCTCCCTCCCTCTCTCTCTCTCTCCCTCTCTCTCATTTACAAAAACATATTGTTCTTTTATGAGTAAAATCGTCTGGGGAAGAGCATTATGCCAAAAGATGTGTTGGAGAGGAGTAAAGGTAAACAGTGCCCCCTTGTGGGCCCCAAAAGCTCCGCGGGCTCTAGAGCGGTGCTCTGGGCTGAGGTTGCAGGTAAGTATAAGACAGTTGAGGCCAAAACAAACCCAGAGAGTAGTAGCACCTCATCTACTGTAAAGACGGAGTCAGGCACTTCCTCTGTAGGTTGTCATCTGTTCACGCTGTGTGGGCAGTCTCTAACAGCCATTTATAGCTCGGTTTCACCTCATATAATTCCCATTAACAGCTGCCTAAGTGCCATTTAAGTGTCATTAGCTGTTTAAGTATTAACAATGAGAGAAGATGAATTACTTTATTTGTGAATGTTAGGCAGTTGTCAAAGTGCCCTCTCAACAGTCTATTTAGGCCTAACTGCCCTATGAGAACAGGCCTCATAGGGTACAGCAGGATCGATAGGGCCTCATAGGGTACAGCAGGATCAATAGGGCCTCATAGGGTACAGCAGGATCGATAGGGCCTCATAGGGTACAGCAGGATCGATAGGGCCTCATAGGGTACAGCAGGCCTCATAGGGTACAGCAGGACCGAGAGGGCCTCATAGGGTACAGCAGGCCTCATAGGGTACAGCAGGCCTCATAGGGTACAGCAGGCCTCATAGGGTACAGCAGGCCTCATAGGGTACAGCAGGCCTCATAGGGTACAGCAGGCCTCATAGGGTACAGCAGGCCTCATAGGGTACAGCAGGCCTCATAGGGTACAGCAGGCCTCATATGGTAGAGCAGGCCTCAGAATGAGGGTATAATCACCAGCAGGGGGCAGCATCTTACAGTGAGCCTCGGGTGCAGAAGGGTTAACTTCTTTGGGGTCTCCTAAATGCTGGCCTTGGGTCAGCTTTTGCATTTTCTCAGAAAATAGTTAAGATGACACTGTGGGGTGCTTACTGCTGATTCGAGATCAGCACCCAGGGGTAACTACTCTGATAATAACACAGGAAGGAAGATCTATATTCAAAACCACCTCCTCCAATTAAAGGGGATATGCAAATGTATACTGAGGGGGTATTTGTGTTAAATGGGGGAAGACAAAGCCATTACCAATATGCTGTATGGGTTACCTTGAAATTGAGGATTCTGCATAACTTACAAACCAATTACAGTAATGTTGGAGAGATGAGGCCCCTGGACCTCCAGCGTGTGCGTGTGTGTGTGTTTGATTCAAGATAGTGTCTCCCCATCACCCTTCTCCCAGGTTCTTGTAGTAGTTGGGAGACCACTTCCTTGTCCTTGTCCGACCCAGTCAGCCAGCTGCTCGTCCCAGGCCCGCACGGCTTCTGTCAGGCGGCAGACTTATTGATATGCTGCTGGTGAGAGACTTCCAGCGGAGAGCAAATTGCCTTTGCTCGGGGAGTGGCGGCAGTCGCAGCTTTGAAGTGTCAGTTTGTAAGAACTCACTCTTGGCATCTCGCGCAACGTGACTGGATCCAGGGTAGACCCACGAAACCTTCTGGTTCTGATCCAGGGTAGACCCACGAAACCTTCTGGTTCTGATCCAGGGTAGACCCACGGAACCTTCTGCTTCTGATCCAGGGTAGACCCACGGAACCTTCTGGTTCTGATCCAGGGTAGACCCACGGAACCTTCTGCTTCTGATCCAGGGTAGACCCACGGAACC